>NW_015658742.1:491275-492777 GCF_001515625.1 Sinocyclocheilus rhinocerous | reverse complement strand
CTTTGGTGCACATTATACAATTTAAACATGTTTATTCTGTTAACTATTTGTATTCTTACAAAATACATTCATGAAAATAAGATAGAAATCATGAGAAAAATAAAAGCTTCTAATAATCTTTGTGTGTGCAAAACGTTGATAATGTGAAACGCTTCAAACAGAACGGCACAAAGCTCTTATGCACATCTAGGGTGCAGAATGATGTGCTTGAAGCAACATAAGTCACAGCGCGCTGCACTCCATACGGTACAAACAAAGAGAAGAGAAATGAGAGAGTAATGAACTCCAGCAAGATGTCATTTTATGCGAATCCCCAGACCTTTATCTACACATCAAGTATTATAATGGGAATATATCATCTTGGAGAGAGAGTTTGACCGTGCTGACTTTCATAACTGAACGTGACGTGCTGTTTGAATGCTGAGTGGAGAATGACTGATAGCTGCAGCAGAAGGAAGATCAATTTCTATAAACTTAAATTTAACAATGTAAATATAATTCTGTCCCTCACATTACGATATGGAATGGCTTCAGATGATATAGGCTATACAGTGAATGAAAACCAAACTGGTGCTCTTCTGTTTCTTTTGGTGTATGACTCCCCTTGTGCCGTATAAAAAGCACAATAGTTGCTGTTATCTGAAACAACCGCGGTTAGATCAAATAATTTCGATTAGACAGTTATTTAATTATCGCGACAGGCCTATGTGCAAAGACCTTTACTCTTATTTTAGTATTATTTATATATTATTATAGTATTTATTAATAGATTAGATTTAATTTTTTACACACGTTTTAGTAGTTTATTCTTTTTTGTTGTTTTTAAATATTTCTATTTAGCATTTTTATTGCGGTTTTAGTTTGAGAACTTTTAGTACTTCAAACGTATTTCAGTTAGTTGTTCAGTAAATTCTTTTTTTTTTTAGTTTTTCATTTAGATATTTAGATTGATTGTTATTTCAGCTTTATTTCAATTATCAAAAGCTTTTTTAATAATTGAAAAGTAGTGCTGTCAAACGATTAATCGTGATTAATCGCATCCAAAATAAAAGTTTTTGTTTACGTAATATATGTATGTGTGCTGTGTATGTTTATTATGTATATATAAATACACACATATGCATGTATATATTTCAGAAAAATATGCTGTTTATATATTAAATATATGTATTTATAATATAAATTATATGAATATAAATACAGACATGTAAATACGTGTAAACATTTTCAAAATACTGTATGTGTGTGTATATATACATATATTCATAATAAATATACACAGAGCACACACGTATATTATGCAAACAAAAACTTTTATTTTTGATGCGATTAATCATTTGACAGCACTAATTGTAAACAATGATGTCATCAATATTGCTTATCAATTTGAGCCTGATTGTGACGCAGAGGATATTAGTGAAGAGGATTGCACAGAACCTGTGCAAGCACAGCTCTTAATGGTATGTTTTCTGTTTGTTGTTGTCTCATACTTTTAGATACGC
>NW_015658742.1:462412-490439 GCF_001515625.1 Sinocyclocheilus rhinocerous | reverse complement strand
ATGCATGTATATATTTCAGAAAAATATGCTGTTTATATATTAAATATATGTATTTATAATATAAATTATATGAATATAAATACAGACATGTAAATATTTTCAAAATATATACTGTATGTGTGTGTACTTATATATACATAATAAATATACACAGAACACACACATATATTATGCAAAAAAAACTTTTGTTTTGTATGCGATTAATCGCGATTAATCGTTTGACAGCACTATTGAAAAGGCAAATGCTTTAAAGACAACGGACATGCATTTATTGAAAAACATTTTTTTTTCTTTTTTAGAATCCAAAATTGATCAGTAACCATTCTGTTTCAGTGTCTGTATTTTCTGTACTTTTTTAACAGTGAGGCCTGTGCGAATTCACACACATAGCTCATTTTCATTGACACAGCAGGTAGCCGAGAAACTCAAGAACGAGCCTCTTTAAACGAACGATTCTCTGTGTGCTTATTTCTGCATTCGCCTGTAAAGATCAACAGGGACTGTGTCAACACTTTCCACTGTTCTAATGTGGTGAGCTTTACAAGCTAATTTTATGCCATTTTGCACCATTTGCCTTAATAGCAAAGCCTCAGCTGGAAACAACAGCAAATCCTTCAAATTAATCACCCTGGTGCCGCAGGCCGGCAGTCAAAGGCTTTTTATTATAAAGTTTTTTGTTAATGCATCTGGAACATGGCCTTCAGCAAGAGGGCACATTCCTCCAAGTGCCCTCTGACACAGCCTTGACCATATCAGGGGTCACATCCCTGGACATGCTTGTGTCCACACAGGTCAATGACAAGCACAAAGCGAGTGTCAATAAGTGAGCATTATCAGCGTTAGTCCTGAGAGTTCCTGACAGGGTTCATGATCCATGTTGCTTGGAGATCATTCTAATTCGTCTCTTTGAGAATCTATGAAAAAATTGAACATAATCCTGGTCAACAAACCAATACCGTTGAATTGTTGTGCTCTGTAAGTCAGGTCTTGATAAGATCACTATCAAAAGATTTGCTCTAAGCTAAAACAATATTTCTTGACACATATCTCGTGTGACAGCAGAGTGAAAGGATTTCCAAGAATTCTAGCATAATATCCCTGAGTTGAAATATTTAATGAAACAGCACATTCAGCTGTTATCAAATAATCTACATAAGCTCCCGCTTATTTTATGAACTCTGGCCTCAGTGTCACAGTCTGTGCTTAGGTCAACACTAGACAGTAGATTCAGTAATATGACCTCTATGACCAAACAATGAATTCTATGTGGGAACGTAAAGTTTGACAGGTCTAAAATGCCATGGGCAAATAAAATCTGCATGCTAAAATAATTAGCAACTCTGTAACAAATGTCTATGTTATATTGCTCAATTTTACTACTGAAAATGCATAGTTTGGTTCTTAATTATTCTAATAATTATTTTTAGTAATTTTACAGAATACATATTTGGGGGAAAATGCAATGATATATATATAAAACTTAAAAAAGCATATTTCTTGCAAAAGGTGTATTTACACAGACAGTTTACACAATGAATTTCTTTTTAGAAATGGCATAAATGCAATCCAATAAAACTATATATTTAAAAAGAAAAATGGTGGTATGATATTAAATTAATTCATTCATATTTATAAGCTACTACTGACAAAACATCTTTAATTACACGTCATAGTCATACTGCATGAACAACTCCTACACAGATTTGTTATTTGCATGTGGGAGATTCATTAAAAAGAACAAAATCATAAGAACAAATGGGCGATATGGCCAAAAAAAGATCACGATAATTTTTTAAATAAATGATAAATGTCAAATCTTTATTTATTTTAGGCTTAAAGCCAGATTTTTGCTCCAAAGTGTAAGTTGTAGCAACCAGACTGTTAATTTATTTGATAAAAATTAATTTTCTGCATGTTCCATTGAGTGATATTGTTTCAAATCAAGAAACAGGTTTGTGTTCCCTCATAATTTTTCTATTAAGATATTTATTTTTTTGAGAAAAATTAACAGTTTGGTTTCTACAACTTTAACTTTGGAGCAAAAACCTGGCTTTAAACTTTAAATAAATATACACACATATTTCCCTCAATGGTGACGAATTTTCACCAAACTGGACACAATGCCTTGGCCATCTACAACAAAATATATTAACTTCTTTTCCCTGAATTTTAAAGTTTTTTAATCACTTTGCCAATCTTAACAAGTTGCAGTGTTGCGATGTTTGATGGAGTATGGATCCACTGAATATCCATATATCTCCGTATATCCAATAAAGCATGGGAAAATATCACCATCTATATTTTAAAAAGCCAAAACTGAGCTGTCTTTCCTGACAAAGACTTCTTTAGTCATGGTTTTGTCAAGACACAGTTCTTAATAGGACCTGAAAGCTCCCCATGAGGGCCTGTTTAGCTTCATGGTCTTTTATTCTTACGTAAGGAGCAGAAAACATAATAATGACAGACTCATATATGATGCCCTTTTATTAGAGGACGACAATGTCATAAATAGGATTAAAACAGGCCACCGTCTGCTGCTGGAGCCTTGCATCCTGCTTTATGTAAGGCCTACTGTATCATGGTTAACCACATGTGATACAATAGCCAAACCACATGTGAGGGAGCATGTCAATAAAAGACGCATTAATCAAACGCTACAGCTCTGTGTTGTGTTTGCTGAGGTTTTCAGCATCTAAATGAAAGATAAGAGGAATATAGGCGAGGTTTGGCAGAAACAGACATATGACACAGAGGACTTCGGTAAAACACTCCCATAAGTCATCTTTATGGTCTTTCATAGCAAAGACAGTGAGGAAATGTTTCATTAATGAAAGAAGAGGATATGACGTTGCATTTTAGGCTGCTAAAACAACCCACTTCTCTTACAATGAAGACTTGTGTGGAGTATGATTGCATGTCAGATACTTCTAAGGCACATGTGGTCTTGACCATGCAGACTTTTGACCATAAACTCTCCCTTGATCTTTCCATGATCATGTGTATCCTGGGGGTGCTAACAAACCCAGGAGTGATTAAGAGGGACTGACTGAATAGATGCAGAAAATAGCCCTCATGGCCCACATACAACAGGCTTTCTGAGGTAGCCAACACCTGGTTCATCTTTCCTCTATGGATATGTGTGCTGTGACCCAGATTTGAACTCTACAACCTGCCCAACACCACTGATCTCCTAGTTGTTTATGAATAGTTGATCTCTTTTCATTGTAAAGCCTGGCAGGCGAGCAAATGGAGTTCATCTTCAGAGGAAGGGATATGATGGGTCTTGACAAGTACAAATGTTTTACACATGGCATGATGGGAAGACGACAAATTTATTTGCTGGAAGACGTAATGTTCCGATCTCAATATCTTTCAAAACCGAAGTCTGTAGTCAGACTCACAGCGAAAAATGACACTTCTTAAAAATCTCCTACCACAATTGTTTCTCATTAACAGTAATATGACTAAATGGAGATAAAATTGTGATTTTAGCCAGTCTACAGAATTTTGTACTGATTTTGTGCAGTTTCTAAGATCTCTACCATGTCTCACAGTGTGCTCAGAGTATTCAAAAAATTTGAGAATTCAGGACGAACTCAAACATTTCTCATCAGATTCTTACCTAGTTAAGACCTAATTAACTTGACTGATTCTTACCTAGTTAAGACCTAATTAACCTTAGTGCGAGATTCACATTCATGCAACTCAAAACTCTAACAAACTGTTTTTTTATGTATCTAAAGGAGGTTCATTTTAGGAGAAACATCTGAGTCAAATGAAGTGAAAGCATGATAACTGCATTACTTTGCTTTTTCGGGTCCCACAGGACAGAAAAAAAAAATCACAATGAGATCCTTTTAATATCTAATTTAATATTGTTTCTCCATGACAACAATTACATTTAATATAGACCCGGTTCACCTACATTTAGATTTTTCTCCTGCAGAGCCTCAAAGTTTCATGTCTCTCATTTACACTTTCAGAAAAGGTCTCAACAATGTCTCACACTTTGCTCAGATTTGCCAATATACTAAAGTCAATCAAATTTAATAGATTTTAACACGAATTCAATCACATTTCCCAATATATTTTTTTCTGGGAAATATTATTTGCTTATGCCTCCAAATTAAATCGGTTCGTTTGATACTTTGTGACAACCGTCATGCGGCTTCAACCAATCAGAATTTAAAATTCAGCAATACTATTAAGCATGATTTCTCAACAGCTTTAAAAAAATTTAAGTAGACCTAATTTTCTTTTCACTTCTTAATATAATGAAATGTTTTCCCTTCTTGATGTGCACTGCTGCTGATCATTATTTTTCTGTTTCTCTATATTTTTGTTGCTCTACATTGAATTTGAACAGCTGTTTTTTTGTTCAATAAACGGAACCTTATCCGCTTTCCCTCTCTTCACTAAGACAGCATTGATTTTGTCAAACAAAACCGCTATTGTCTCATATGAGCTGAATAGACAGAGAAGCATAAAGCACAAAAGTAAACTGTCTGTTCAAAAGAGATGAAACACCACAAACACTGACATCTGGATCCTCTCAGGGTTTAATCGTATAAGGTAAATTAGCATTTTCAGACTTTAGGATTAGCACTAAATTGAGGGTCTGGACACTTTGTTGTTGCCTATTATTATTTTTTCCAATTCTTTTTTTCCCCTGTTTTCAGCTGCAGTGTTTATTCAGTTTATTTAGTTAGATCGTTTAGTTATTAACTTTATTTTGTTATTTAGTTTAGCTCTATTTATGATATCACCAAACAACAAGCCATTCTCTGTTGCTAATCAAACACCATGAAACAGACATTCATAAAATAACACATTATAGTTTGACCTCTTTATAAACCTTGGATTCCTGAAGTCATGTCTCTTGCAAACTGGAGAACAAGATACAAGCATTTTCTGAAAATTAGAAGACTTACTTAGGAATGCTAACAGTTCAGAGCCACTTTCATTCCATTACAACTCTAGAGGGAATGTGGCACTATTTCAAAACACAGAGGATGGGAACTGAGGAATGTTTGAGAGGAGGGAAACAGGGAGGGATATCATGCAAAACACTTTGTATGACCTTGCTGCAGTATCATAACCACAGACACATGGGGATACAAAGTGAATATGAATAAGTTATTTTATATATGTATAGGGTACTACAGGGCTAAAGGCCCCCTGGGGTAAAGGTCTTTTGATATCATTTTTTCTCACAGCACTAAATAGCAAGAGAATCCACTATAGCACTTTATAACACCTGCTTGTCGCTATGCGCTGCAAAATTCTCTTGATCCATGAGCTCATCACATTGCATGTCTAAAAGTACTAACATTCATTTTCACACAAACTGGGCTGCTCCATCAGTTCAACCAAGTCTCAGCCTTTCTCACACAGAACAACCTCCTGGACAGCAACCAATCTGGCTTCAGAAGTGGACATTCGACCGAGACTGCCTTGCTTTCAGTTGTTGAAGCCCTAATATATATATATACATATACATACATACATACATACATATATACATATACATACATATATATATATACATATACATACATACATACATATATATATATATATATAAAGGAGACAATTAACTAAAATAATTATATGTATATACACTAAAGTTTAGGGTAATATTAAATATTGAATATTTTTTTTAAATATATATATTTAATAGCTGAACAATGCTGGAATTATTTGTTTCTACTTTTAATGTTGTATAATAACAACAGTAAATTGTGCTTTCATACATTATAAAATGTATTTTTGCACATTAATGTGTTATATATATATTATACACTCACACACATTATACATATACACATATATAGCTGAAAAGCATATATATATATAGTAATAATGTAAATGTCTTTACTTTCTTTTTTTATGTTACCGATGCCAAACATTTGAACAGTATTATATATAGGTCTATAACACCATCGTAAATTTCTAGACCAAAAAAAAATTGCTCATTTTTTGCTGTTGTTTTTGTTTGTATCTCCATTAAGCGATCTAAATGTAGAGAAATGTGACCAAGTAAACTTGTCAAGTTGGTATGTTAAACAACTCTATAAGCCAGAGAGTTACTTGTGTGTAAGAAGCTGAGGCTATCCAAACAACTATTATAAAATTACAATCCATAACCCAAACACAGTGAACTGCAGTAAAAACAAACATGGGGACACACAGGAGCAAGAGAGCAAGGGCTCAACACAACTGCTCCTTTATAAAGAAGGAACAAAGAGACATGACTAAATACTATCTGACAGAATAATAACAAGGTGTATATGGCAATAACTGCTTAGTTTCACGCATGCTGTCCACCCCACACTCAACAAGCACACAGCAAAACAAACAATAGCTTAGAATTGTGTTCCTCTGAGTGAGCGTTTGCAGCTCTGTTTAATCAGATAAAGCACAATGCCACAGGTTCACATGTTTCACAAGCTCAAAGAAGAGACTCAATCACAGCCAAAGAATGCAGCCCTAATTAGGGGTCGGCCTCTATATGTTCATCCGCTTTAGTTTCCTGAATAAATTATTCAAATGAGTTTAAAATAATAAATGAAATAAATGTTGCCATTATAATGTATTATAAGGCAGATTACTTATCTGAAAACAGTTTTGTATTAAGAAACCTAAGCTGTAGTCCTCAATGAATGGCTCTAAGCATTTGCACAAATGCCACTCAGTTTACCTTGGGGCTTACAGAAATGGTGTTTAATCAAATCTTGTAGTAAAAACTCAACATGCCTTTAACTGCCCCTCTGTTTTAACCTAGTGAATATCACAGCCTTGGGGAATACCTTGGAGAAAAAAATGGAAATTGTTCATTAAACCCTGATTGTCACACAACCCATACAATGAATCGGTACGGAGCAGTGTATTAACCCTGATCGGAGTTATTGAAGTCAGTAGTCAAACAGATGGACAGGAGAGAAGCAGGTCGCTCTTGTACATGGTCGGTCCCCTGTTGATTGTCATGAGTGGAGTCGGAGAACATAAGCCGCTCTGAAGAGAACAAAGAACATGACTGAAAGGACAAGCCATCAGCCCCTCACTCTATTCAAGACACTACCTCTCCTTTCTCTCTAGTTCGCTCTCCCTGATCCCCGATCAGACCCTCCTCCTCGCCAACATCTCTTCGTTTCAATGCATATGATGCATATGAAAGTTCCCGGGGTAAACAGGGTTGTCCCTTCCATAAAGCATGCAAAAACATTTGCTTGTGAATAGTTAATTCAATTATGATAAATACAATTTCAAAAACAGAAAACCATACTAATTAAAGTTGAAGTAATTTCTGCACCACTAGTGTGCAGAAACACAAAAAAGCAAAAATACTGATTGTTTTTCAAACAGGTTTCAGGTTTATCCCATGTCTTCTATTGGTCAGCCAAACCAATAGTCCTGTCCACATTTTACACATTTTATTGATAAAAATAGAATAGAATAGAATAGCACACTTGTGGATATTTATATAATAAATATATGTGTGTGAATTTATCTTTTTACTTCTTTTTGCTCTTCACCGCTGCATTTATTTGATCAAAAATACAGTAAAAACAATAATATTTTGAAATATTATTACAACTAAAACAAATTAAAAACTCTTCCTCTATTTTAATATATTTTTTCAATGCCAAATTTTCAGCCATTATTACTCCAATCTTCAGTGTCACATGCTCTTTCAGAAATCATTCTATGCTGATTTGGTGCACAAAATTTTTTTTATTTACAGTATTTATTTATTTATCAGGTGTGCTGCTTAATTTTTTTTTTCTGGAAACCGTGACACTTTTAGAAATTTAGACATCTTTTAACACAAAGTGTCTTTACAGTTATCATCATTTGATCAATTTAATGCATTCTTGCTAAAAAAAAAAAAAAAGTATACATTTTCTTGAAGAAAAAACAAAGTACTGACCCCAAACTTCTGAACAGTATATATATATATTTTTGTTTGTTTTGTGTGTGTAATATATATATATATATACACTCTCTCCATTTGATAGGAAGCTACCAGTTATGTCACGTCCTATGCGATGCTGAGCTATGTTCTCGCAGTGTTATTTTCCAGCATGTTTAAACAAGATGTGATATCGCTGTTTATGTCATCCCTGAAAATTACTGTTTGTGTTTGTGTTCTGTATTATCATAAGAGACTTGCCTCTCTGACAGCAGGCATGTTTGAAGCCCAGATCATGTATTTCAAAGGGAATTACAGATATGTTGATAGCTATAGGGCAAGATCATGTAGTCTTGTATGACTGGTAAACCACATTGAATGAACAATGAGCTAAGTATTTGTTGTGGCGTATGCCAGGGATAACAAGTGAAGTATTACACCTTTGATATGGAAAACTACTTCAGCTTAAATTACAGTCAAGTTCTGAACATGAACATGACTTTTTTTCTCTCTCTTTAGCTAATGACTTCAAAGTGCTAAGAGCTAAACCACAGAATTCAAGTAAAATCCGTTTGCCTAACAACCACAGTTGTGACGCAAACCATTTTTGTTCAATAGAACAGGTTTAAGGGATTCCAAGCCTCGTCACAGAGGTGTCCTGACCTTATTCAGTGACCTAATCCTATGAGCTCACACTCTGTGTGTTCACTTGTGAGTTCTGCATGACTGCTGCTGCCCCAAGAGATGTAGGGAGGGAGTTGGGGTTCCGCTAGTTCCCTCATCGACACTGACCTCATTCACATTATCAGTGAGAGAGGTGAGCCCTCCCTGTCTAATCCCTTGACCCCCAGTGCATTAAAGTAACCGTTGGTGGACATGCAAGGTCGGTCTGTCACCCCAACCCCCTCAAAACCTGGCTAGCGGTGGGGGTGGGACCATGTAAGTTGGTGTGGAGGGGTAATATAGCATGGCCGATGAGCGATATGGGAGTCTGTAATAATGCTCGTTTCGGGAGGCGCAACTTGCACGCCTCAGTATCGCTTTCTGACCCCCTGTGAAAGCGAGGACCTTTCTTGCTGATTCACTTCCAGTGCATTGAGGTGATTTTGCAAGAGTATTTCATGGAAGTCCGTTATCGCCACAGAATAAATAAAAACAGTAAATTTGACTTTTTAATCTCACAACTCAGACTTTTTTTCTTGCAATTCTGGGCTAATCTTTCACAATTCTGACTTTTATTCCACAATTCTTAGAAATAACGTTAGAATTGCAAGATATAAGCTCCTAAATGCAAGGTACAAATTAAATTGTGACATAAAATTACAATTGTGAGATGTTAAATTACAATTGCAAGATATAAACTTCCAATTCTGAGAAGAAGAAAAAAAAATTGAATTGTGAGATACAAACTTGCAAGTGCAAGAAACAAAAGTTTATACTGTATCTTGCAATTCTGACTTTTCATAAAAAGTCACTTTTTTTAGTATTTTTTATTTGGTGGCAGAAACAAAAAACAGAATTGCAGGATGTAAGCACAGAATTCAGAGAAAAAAATCAGAAATGTGAGATATAAACTTGCATTTCAGAAAAAAACGTCTGCATTTTGAGATATACGTGAACTCACAATTGCAAGAAAAAAAGGTCAGAATTCTGAGTTTATATCTTGCAATTGTGACTTTTGTTCTCAGAAATGAGACAGTACAAATTGTGAGACAAACTCAGAACTGAACTGGGATTTTAAAAAATGTCAAAATTGGAAGAAAGTCGCAATTACCTTTTTTTATTTTATTTATTTTTTTATTCCGTGGCAGAAATGGGCTACCATAGTATTTAAAGAAGAATTCAATGCACAAACAATTTGTATACTCCATTTCTTAGTATTTAAAGGAGTAGTTCACCTGGAAAATGAAACTTCTGTCATAATTTATTCACCCTTATGTTGTTCCAAGGAGTTTCTTTCTTCTATGGAACACAAAAGAAGATATTTTGAAGAACTGTTTTTGTCTACATAATGAGGGTCCAAAACAACATTAGACCTCATTGACTTTCAACATAAGGGTGAGTAAATGATGACATAAGTTTCATTTTTGAGTGCACTATCCTTTTTTCTTTTTTTTGATCTTCTGAAGATCGTTAGACAGTTTATGTGGTGGTAAAGTGCTCCAATAAACTGTTTTCACAATGCGAAGCTCCTTTAGCGGTGTACTCATTGTTAACAATAGTAAACAGTTGGAAGCCCCTTTCAAAGGGGATTATATCAGGTCAGGTGCATTTGGACCTTGATTACCCTTGACATATGTTTGACCATTCTGTTACTGCTGTAGAATCAAGACTTATTAGGGGCCAAGGGGGAAAAAAAGAGGTCATCAAGGCCAAGACGCCCCTAACATCACAAGTAAACAATCCTCTGGTTTACCAATGACTGCTGAGCTGACACGAGGCTTCCTGTTATTTAGACAGAAGACTTTGCAACTGCACGTGAGGATTCACCAAATGCATGCAACAATGTCTGTTTCAGTGTCACAATTATGATTAGAGTGAATGTATTTTTAAATGACTAATTACTCAATATGTGATTATTTAAATTTATTGAGATGGTGCTGTATCAAAAGCCTGAATATAATTATGAAAAGATGATGTCAAAGGCAAAATAATTAAAAATAGACTTAATTCCAACTAATTCTTAATTAGTTGACAGTTAGATGTATAGGGACAGTCCACCCAAAAATGAAAATTCTCTCACCACTTACTCATTGTCATAGTTAAAAACAAAAGACTTTATTTTTGTCTGTGGAGTAGAAAAGATGGTATTTTGAAGAATGTTGATTATCAAATTGTTTAGGTAACTACTAACTTCCACTATATGGACAAAAACAATAAGACATTTCTCAAAATATCTTCTTACAAGTTCCACATAGAAGAAGAAAAAAAGTCATTTGGAATGACGTGGGTGGGTGAATCATGATCATTTTTATTTTTGGGTGAACTACCTCTTTAATTACCTGTGATTCATTATAATTTTTTTTTGAATTATCACTGAAAACCACTTACTAATTTCAAGTAACTTAAAAATGCTTTGTCCACAAGAATGTGATTCAAAGATCTGATCATAAGTAAAAAAAAAAATGTGTTGACAAAATACAAGAACTAGATTGCAGAATGGATTGCTGTGGGATAGAGATAGACTCAAAAGGTTTTGTTGTTGTTGTTTTTCCCCCAAAGAAATTAATATTTTTATTCAGCAAGGATGCATTAAGCAGATCAAAAGTGACAGTTAAATGGTTAGTTCACCTAAAAATGAAAACTCACCCCCGTTTGAGTACTCACCCCCGAGGCATCCTAGGTGTATATGACTTTCTTCTTTCAGACGAATCCAGTCAGAGTTATATTGTTATAATTGTCTTTGATCTTTCAAGCTGTTTAATGCCACTCAGCGGGTGTTGCATTGCTTCAGTCCAAAAGAACTTAAATACATTTTTAAAATACATGTATCGATGTAAAACAGTTATTTTTTTATAGTTTTTATAAATCTAACACATGCTAGATGGTTTTCCAACAGGGCAGTGTAATTATTTATAATGCATATTATATGCATTTGGTTTTATTGCATTGATGGTTAAGTACCAAAAAAAAAAGTAATTTCTAAGGCTCTGAATTCTTTAAGGAGGGGAAAAACCAAGAGACAACAGTAACATAATTCGAAAGGAACTCCCTAGAGTAACTTTGATTTTAAACAAAATAACTTTCTTTTTCTACCCAACCCCCTTCCCCTGAGTGCCAGAACAATTAACTGGACGAACATCAGACTTATTGCAAAATGCTTATAACAAATAGCAAAAGAACATTTGTTACTTGGTACATTTTATTATCAAACTAAAATGCAAAAGGAAATCTCTCACACTTCAGACCCAGACATCACTATTAACAAACAACACTTATTACTGGTCTGTAAAGACACCTCTTGTGTTTTCAGCGGGCCGTTTTCCTGATTTCTTTTTAAAAGTACAGGTATTTTCCAAAAAACATAGAGACTGCAGCAAACCACCCCAAATCATTTATATGCTCCCATTTCAACACAAAAATCTGTTCAGCAAGTCAAGTTCTTCTAACAAAGAAATTATGTCATAAATGGCAGTAAATGAACCGCCATGTGACCTTCTCGGAAAGAGATGTTCAAACCAGTGCACATGAAGAGAGAGGACAGTGGGCGCAGCGGGGCCTGCGATTTCTGCTGTAGTCACAAGACTAATCTGGCAGGCAAATAATGACTGCATGCCATCAGCTCGCTCATTTCTATACGGGGCCATCCGAGGATGCAAATCAGACGCGCATAGTTTCTGCAATCTCTGACCCGAAAGCCTGAGGATGCAGTCCAATTACAGCTTTCCGATGACATTTGATGACAGTACTGAGCTTTCCAGTACGCGGCTCATAATACAGTAAAGACATATTGCTGGCGCTGGCGCCGCTGCTCCGTGCCAGATTGGCCACCTATCAAAGGGCTCAAAATCCCATAGTTCTTTCTTTACCACTTTCTTTTATCTCTTGATCTTCAAGCCGTCCCCGTATATCATTTTCCTCTAGGTGCCTCAATTCAGCCCGATTAATCCCTTGTAATGTACAGTCTCTATTGACGTGATAAATGACAACTGAAAAGTGGAGGTTCTGACCCCGACTCTTTCTCTTCCTTTGGAGATGGATTGGAACAGGGCCTCCCAAGGTGGCAGTCTTTTTTATGTCTGGTTTCATGAAGGCGTATTCAATGATAACAGCCATCAAAATGACAGGAGCCTTTATGATAAGTGCGTCCCGCCCAGCGTTGAATAGATGGACAGTGATAGCGATGCTCATTGTTAGCACGCTGGCGGAGTAGTGTATCCTATAGAGTGGGCGGAGCCTGCGAGACACGACGCTGAATAGGCGTGTAGGGTGTCCATGCCCTTTGGTGCCCTTCCAGGTGTGGGAAACACAGGGCAGAAAGCACCTGCAGGGCCTACGCGCTAAATCTCATTGTATCGCGTGCCAATATGGTGGATGATGGTGTGAGATATTCTGAGCCTGAAAGAGTATTGTTTCATTCATCACATTGTCCGTGAATGGACCGAGATATTCCACCTAATACGCTGACAAAGACGCGAGTGCACATCATTCAAAACCTGCCAGTTCGGCGAGACAATGAGCAGGCTCCTTAGATGCACGAGATAGCGTTAACACAAAGAGCCAAATGAGAATTAATCTCTGCCACATGCCCCGAACATTAAACTGCGGCATCAATCATTTTGTTGTTTTAGGTCGCAGAGTCGGCAGCGATGTTTGCTTTGCTTCGCCATTCCTCGCATTCCACGAGGAATCCTAAACAGGACCGTTTGAAATGGTATCAACACTACATGGCAGCATTCCTCAAGACAAGTTTTAACAAATAATACAGCTAAGATTACATAAGCATCATTAGATATCCTATAATTAGCACTTACCAGGCTTGAGCTTAAACTTAAAGGGATAGCTCGCCGAAAAATCATCATTTACTCACCCTCAAATCAGTAGGACGTTTTATCTTCTGCAGAACACAACGGAAGATATTTTGATAAACTCTTTTGGCCCACACCCAAAAAAATCATAATTTCACCCAAAAAACAATTTATTCACCCTCAAACTATTTTGGCCCAAAACCCCCACCCCACCCCAAAAAATCATCACTCATCACTCACCCATTTTCACCCATAGTTCACCCAAAAATAATCATTTACTCACCTTCAAACCAGTAGGACTTTCTTTCTTCTGCAGAACAGAAAAATATATTTTGAATGTTTTAACTATTTTTGCCCATACAGTGAAAGTCAAAAGGCTCTGAAACCACCCCTCTTTTTCTTCTTTTGCTTTTCAGGTTTGTTTGCGTGATGTTAAGCAAATGATGACAGAATTTTCATTTCATTCAGGGAGAACTATCCCTTTAAGAGTCAGTTTGGGGGGATGTTATCAAGCCTAAAACAGTAAAACGAGTTGGGATATATAGTACATACAGTGGCATTTTGGTGAAGGTGATGAGGAATCTGATCTGTTGTACATCTGACAAAGTGTCTAAGCATAAGCTTTGGCTTTGTAAGCCCTGCACAAACCACAATGCATTTGTTGTTCTAGGCCATCCGCCATGCTGTACCCTTTCTCCTTGCCACCTGAATTTAACCTCAAAGCAACAGAAAAGCATCCTGTGGGGCTATTTTCCTGAACGGGACAGAGGCAATAATTGACTATGGAAGGGCAAATCAGACTCTTTCACATTTTCTGAGTTGCAGCCATGCAAAACCTGCCCTGAGAATGAACGACCATCATTAAAGAAACATTTTTAAATAATATTTGTAAAATAATTGATGTCAGTGACAATTTCTGATTCAGGAAAGAAATACTATATAAACAAATCTTTAAGGATTAAAATGGTTAGATAGTAGGATGTAGCACTGTATCATTCACAGCGACATGGAGTTGTAGGCATTTCGGATTAAAGAAAATAAGTATTTTATTGCCATGACTAAGTGCTTTCCCAGAAGCGCAGACTTCCGTTTAAAACATGCAGATTTGGTATATTTATAGCTCTATGCTGAATTTCTTTTACATAACTCTTCCTGACCTATTTATCCATGAACAAGAAAAGATCGTCAAGTATGTTGGGGATTACTGAATATACCAAATGTTTGCCCTGCATCTTTATCTCTTTTTAGACTCAATTTATTGTCGAACATTGCAGAGTGGCTGAAATATGCTACTTTCTGTAATCTGTTAATTTGTTTGGATACAAGTCCAATTTCAAATGTATCTTTTGGATGTCACGTCAGGTTATGATGTTTTTCGAAAAGCTCTTATAAACAAACGTCCACACTCTGAAGCAAATGATGGGGGATTTGCAAAACCATCTGTTGGACAAAAGCCCTTTAAAAGCACACTAATATGGACTTAAGATATTATTTTATCCACAGGTGGGAATCTGCAGGCCTAATCGAGTAAATGAGGGACTGATATATAACAATGTTTGATTATTACAAACAATCAAACAACAACTGAGACAATACTGAATACATTCTGGGTCAAACTCCCATTTCCTATAAATCGTCATTTAATGACCCTCCCTCTCAACCAGACATAATAAGCTATTTGATTCCAGGAACACCAAATTTTAGAGAACAGATTGAGGCATGTCTGTTGACTAGGGTGGGTGGTGTGACCAAAATGATTAATTTCATATTCAGACAGAGGTAGATATCACTATATAATTATTGCAGCAGGAGTTTATAAATTAATTAATAATAATTAATAAATAGCCATGAGATAATTTCAATTTTTTAAATAATAATCTAGTTAATTAAATACTTTTTTTTTTTGGAACTTGATGGACACAAACCAAAACATAGGATCTTTCATAACAAAAGAAATCTGGCGTCAGCTGCTTCACATTATGCAGCACTTGAGATAAAAACAAAACAGTAAAAACTAACATAACAAAACAGATTCTGATGACAACAACTAAATCCAAATAGTATTATAGACCTAAAATTATCATTTTGCTCAATATAATAATTATTTAATGAAGATTGTTCAATCCCAACTAATATATAAAATATAAAAAGAAAAGAAAAAAAAACTTCAGACTGAAAATCTCACAAAAAAAAAAAAAGAAGCAAACAAAATGTAATGGATTAATTCAGCTTGGTTTCCTGATGGTGCAGCTCTTGATGCTTAACAGGAGGGGAGGGGAAAAAAGGCTCTTATGAGATTAATTGCCAAAACATTAAGATATTAAAATCTTATCTTCAAATGAATCATCTAGAGAAGTCCCAGAACTTATTCATGCTCAATAAAGGGGATTAAATCCCAATTAGCAGCCTTTGCCTCCATCAGATAGGAATCAATCTGCTGTGAAGGGTCTGAGTATGCGGAGCGGCCTTACGGAACCTAAGACTCCTGCGGTTTTCCTGATTAGCTGTGTCCTTGCTAAAGCTGACGGATATCCTGCTGCCTTTCAGTAAACCACAGATCTCTACATAACCAAACTTGACAGATGCTATTTTTCTTTTCAAACCCAGAATTTTCTAAACCCACTTTCCATAAACACAGGAGTCAGTTGCTTACTTTCAATTTACTGGGTCATCCTTTCGAAAATAGCATTTTTTTTATCCTCAGTGAGGACCAACTCACTTAGGCTTTTCAAAACTTTTTTTTGATTGGTTAAACATTTACAGATTTATCTGCAAATAGACAAACCACTCTGATTGGATTTGTGGAATTTTATAGGGAAATCAGACCAAATTTAATCCATTAATATGTCTCCAAATGCCCGATTTTTCCCTAAATTAAAAACCCGTTGCTGCCATCTTTGCTTTAACAGAACTTTATGAGCCAATCAGCGGAGCTGTCAGTGACATCAGACTAATCTGAGCCACAACTAAATGACGTTGTCATAATAATGCTGATAATAATGAGATGTCAAAATTAGTCACTGGCAAAATAACTTCTATTATGAAGTATTTTCAATTCATATGCATGCAAAAAATGGATTTCATTACAATACATGGCTAAATTGGAATGACTGTCAGTGGAGAACGATGCATTTTGGCAGAAAAAAGACGTAGTTACGGCCTTTACCAGTAGAGGCTAACTGGACCATGCAAAGCAGTGTAGACTAAACTACAAGCCAGCATGTGACATCTAGCAAAGTAATTCCAAACTACCAGATGCTGTACTAATTTTTTTGGTTTGTGTCAAACAAGTTTTGGAAAATTAGTATTTTATGCTCAACCAAGGCTGCATTTATTTGATTAAAATACCATAAAATCATAATATTGTGGATAATTACAACAATTCAAAATGATTTTCTATTGCAATATATTGTATTATGTAATTTATTTATTTATTTTGCATTACTTCAGAAAGTATCCCAAGTTGCTCATTTGGTGCTTAAACATTTCTTATTTTTATTGTGCTTAAATATTTGTGCAAACTGTTTTATTTATCCCCCCCCCCGCCGCATTTATGTATATTTTAAGCAGAAATACTCTGTAACATTGTAAATGTCTTTATTGTCACTTTTAGTACCTTTAGGAAGGAACAGTTCACCCAAAATGAAAATTTGCTCACATTTTACTCACCCTCAGGCGATCCAAGGTGTATATGGATTAATTGTGGATTACTGTGATGTTTTTATCAGCTGTTTGGACTCTCATTCCGACGGCACCCATTCACTGCAGAGGACTTACTGGTGAGTAAGTGATCTGTCCCGATGAAGAAACAAACTACAGTACAGCTTGAATGGCATGAGGGTGAGTACATTTTCAGCAAATTTTCATTTTTGGGTGAACTATTCCTAAACATATAATTGGCCGTGTATCATTTTGGTTATAAAGCCTACTGATTAATTTTAATGTATATGATGATTTGTGAATAACAGCATGATTGTGATTTGATTGTAATCCTCAACTGCTACACCAACACAATACACACTTTTGGCACAACAGAAGCCAACCTATATAAAATTTAATCAACAATTTTCAAATTTAGTCAAACACTGCACATACAAATGCAAGCTCAATTAATACAACTTTAAAGCAATGTAAAAAGTAATGGGAGATGAACAGAGAGAAGTCCAAATAAACCTAGATGTTTGAAGGATAGAAACACAGCCAAGTATCTGTAAGAAGCAGAGAGGGTGAACATGTTCTGCAGGTGTTTTTCACACTGCTCAAGTGCTGAAGAGCCAGTGTCACAATCAGGTGTTCCTGCAAAGTCCACAGATAGCGCCACAGTTAGTCACCTTCCAAGGCAAGAACTGATACAGTTATAAATTATATAGCCAAAAGTATGCGGACACCTGGACACCACACTCACATGTGCTTTTGGAGCATGTAATTTTCCAAACCATGGGCAATTTGTGCACATGGCTATTGTTACACTGGAGCAGAAAAAGCCCCTTCCTCAAACCGCTGCCATAAGGTCAGAAACACACAAATCTCTATAATGTCACTGTATGGTGTAGCATTAAGATAAAGGGGTTGAAACAAACCCGTTAATTAGAAGGGGGTGTTCACATACTCTTGGCCGTGTAGCGCACTTCAAAGACATCTAGGTGATCCATTTGTTTTTCAACTTGACAATGACTTGAAATAAACCCTAAAGGTGTACAGGGACTCTCTGGTGAACAAGGAACACAAAGCATTCTGCAGATGTTTTGCAAATAACCAAACTGATTGCACTTTAGATGGCCAATTTAGAGAGATTTGAGACCCTCCCTGTTTTAACTAGATTTAATTTAATCCATTTTAAGAATTTTCTAAAACAGCACATTCTGAGAGAAAATATATATGTCCTAAATATACTCTGTTCCCTAGTGTTTGGTCCAAGATCCAAAAACAGAGCACCAGCCACTGCAATGCAGGGGAAAAGGACAGTGCAAGCAAACACAAGCATGCTCTTATACTTGGCTTTGACTCCGATTCCAATTGTGTGAGCTGTTTTTCAGTGGTAAATAGATAATGTTCGCATTGTTTTGGAAAGGCCCATCAGTCTTGCTTGAGAAACTGACTGAATCATTGCCATGAAGTAACTGAAGACGGGACAGTATCGTACACTGAATTAATAGTTCTTTTGTCAGGGGGATTTTCTGAACTATTGCTCAAGCCGTTAAGAAAATTTCTTAGTGTTACAAAAGGTGTGTATGTACACTATACCGTTCAAAAATTTGGGGTCAGAAGTTTTTATATGAAAGGAATTACTACCTTTATTAAACAAGGAATGATTAAAATGCTTTCTACATTGTTACAAAAAAAATCAGTCCCACTTTATATTAAGTGGCCTTAACTACTATGTTCTTACATCAAAAAAATAAGTACAATATACTTACTGTGTTCATATTGTATTGTAAAACACTTTTGCTGATTTTGAGGTGGGATACATGTAAGGTTAGGGACAGGTTTGGTGGTATGGGTAAGTTTAAGGGCGGGTTAAGTAAGGGATGGGTCAACAGTGTAATTATAAATGTAGGCTAATTACAGAAATTAATTACAGATGTAATTTCATGCAGGTAATATTAAAATATAAGTACAATGTAAAAACATGTATGTACACAATATGTGCATTGTACCAAATTATTATTTAAAGTAAGTACATATTGTAGATGGTAGTTAAGGCCACTTAATTTAAAGTGGGACCTCACGATTTCCACAATAATATTTACTATAGCAGCACAACTGTTATCAACAAGTTTCTTGAGCACCAAAACAGCATATTAGAATGATTTCTGAAACATCATGTGAGTAATGGCTGCTGAAAACTCAGCTTTGTCATCAGAGGAATAAATTACATTTTAAAATATATTCAAATAAAAACAGATATTTTAAATTGTAAAAATATTTCTTAATATATTACTGTTTTTACAGTATTTTTGATCAAATAAATGCAGCCTTGGTGAGACTTTTTTCCCCCAAAACCATTATAAAATCTTGCCAATACCCCAAAAGATTATGAAGTTTAAGAATATAACAATAAAGACACATCTAATATAAACAAATCAAGATGCAGGATCCAACCTAGCAAAATAATGCAAAAGAACTAATCATAAAAGTACACTGCCGACGCTCCTAGTAAAAGCTTCTATAATTTTACAGGCCCAGCTACAATTTTTTCTTTGCCCTGCAGCCAAGCAAAACGAAACTCTTAAAATATAACGATTATCCCCTTCAAAGTGGGAGGGATGAACTTAGAAAAATCTAAAAGTGGATAAAATGGTTACTACGCCCCTGCGTTCTCTACATCCCAAACACACATGATGACAGAGTATCTCACGTTACCAGAAGAGTGACACTTTTCTGTTTCAAGACATGCGCAAACATGTATGAAAGTCATGAACACATGCTCGCACTTACATGCGCACACACGTACGCCCGCATGCTTTGACATGCTCCAGATGTATCAGCATTGAATTACATCACTGAGATGTGGTGGGTGACCTTTTCTTTCCTTTTCTGGACGGACTTTGCTGCTCGAGCTGCGCTGGTTTCATCAAAGTTATATGAGGAGAGGCATGAAACTGGATATGGACCAACTGGACCAAAATGTGGGCACTGAGCATTACTGTCAACGGCTCCCAGCGCTACACAATGTTGGGGTTTTCCATTTGCTTTTTAACAATTAGCAAACAATGAGCCATCCGAGGTGGATTGTTCTTGAGTCAAATCAAAGATTCTGTCATAATTTACTCACCCTCGTGTTATTTCCAAAACTTTTTCCTCCTTCAGTGGAACACTAAAGAGATTGTTAGAATGATGGTGGCACTGGCTGTAAATCGGCACTTAGACAAAGTTGTCAACACGCGTTTGAACGTTTTCATGTGTAAAAGCACATCAGAACAAACCCACTTGGCTTTTGTTCATGCTGTTTTTACTTACTGCCTATCACAAAAACAGCATATCCACCTAAATCCTCTGAAGTGAAAAAAATCAAAGGGAAAAGTTGTTATCTGAGGTTATCAGCTCTAAAAACAGCAATAGTGCGGCCGAACAAAACACGCTACATGTGTGCACATGCATAAACACACAGCAAAACAGACACGTGAAGCAAATGTTACAAAAACACAGCAAGAAAGGAATGCTAGTGTAGGTAAGGAAAGTCCTTTAATGCATTTGGTCAAGAATTTTTGTTGGGTGAATACATATCATTTTAACAGGCCATATAATTTACACTTCTTAATGCAGTTGTGTTTAAAGGCACCAAATGAAATTGACAAAATAATTACTGTTTCCAGAACTCCATGTCATTGGTCCTGTACCCAAATCATGTCATTGGACACAATGTATACAAGTCAATCTACGAATAGATTACTTATAGTTACCAATATTAAGCTTGGAGGAAAAAGTATGTTAGCACACACAGTTCACTTTTTAAGAAGCTTTATGTTTTAGGCCCCTGGATTCCATTTATTGCTGCACAGCAAACACTTACATGTATAACTGAGCAATTATTTTCTGAAGCAGCTTATCCCTTTGAAGTGCAAACGGCACAAGTGTGGGATAATCATAATGCCATCAGTTCTAGTTTGCTAACTTTAAATAAAAGGCACCTGTATAAACAGCTCATCACTATTGCTTACGTATGAAATCAGCTTTAGCCGGCTTGTTATTTTTCTCATTCTTTTTATCCTGAGACTGTTGTTTCTGAACTCATTCGTTTCTAAACTAAACCAACCACAAAACTGACAAAACACAGGCTCCCATAATAACATCTCAATAACATGTCTAATTATGAGAGGAAAAAAGACCCGTCAATTTAAAATTGTTAAATTCAATTTCAAAAAGTGAATAAACAAACATTTTTATAACACAAAGTAAATATTACATAAATAACAGTGAATTCAATGGACAATATTATAATTTTATACTATAATTTTGTGCTATTATTTTGATCATGTTTTTGAAATAAGTCTATTACAATATATTTATAGGAATAAATTATATATGTAATTTATTCCTGTGATCGCAAAGCTGTATTTTCACATACATTACTTTATTCTACAGACAGAAATTATTCTAAAATGCTTATTTGGTTCTCAAGAAACATTTCTTATTGTTATCAATGTTTAAAACAATGTTGTGCTGTTTAATATTTTTTAAACCTTTTTTTTTTTTTTTTTTTACATGTGAGAGGGGTGTCAGACATTAAATATTTAACAGCTCTTGGGCCATTTGTGCTAGGTGTTTGACTGTGTCATAGGTCCTGACTGTGGTGAACCGCCGTTCTGAGCTCCTGCCAGTGTGAGACCTCAGCTGCCACACGACACTCACCACCCGACCCTTTGGGAATAAGCATTAAGAGTGCAGAATGAGAAGATTATGTTGACTAATTACAAATGCATGGTCGTCTGACCCCAAAATGCTTTGCTTTGAAAAATCACTAGCTTGAGCCCTGTGTGTTTTGAATAAATGACTTACTTAAAATTGTTTCTGTGCACTAAACTGGGACAGGAGAAAGTATTTTGCCATAATAAAAATGATAAACATCACCTTCAACAGGGGAACAGGTACGGCTCAGAGTTACTGTGATATTAAAATGGTAAATTCCCCCAGCCAATGGCATATTAATTAATCTTATCTTAACTCCACATATTGTTAAGGGTCCAACAAGATGTGTTGAAACGTGCCTTTTCTGCAGTGTTTGTTCCGTTGTTCTGCTTAGTAACCTACACCCCACACGTTCACCCTGATAGACACAAGCTACAGACTTGAAATTTCTTCGGAGATAAATGACAAACTTCTTACGCTGACTTAACGAGTCATGATAAGGTTTGACTGATCTGATTGTGACTGATGTTGATTTGATCTTTCATGAGTACATAATGCCAAAAAAAATGCATATTTCATTTAATTCCTTTCAAGCTAACATCATTAATATTGTAAATGATGTGTTAAAGCAGCATGTTGACATTAAACTGAATGACATATTAGAAAAACCATGAAAGGACTGTTTAAATATAATATACATACATGCAATATATATATAAATGAGAGAAGACAACACTACCAATATCTTTGGTAACTCTCATATCTTCCAATATCTGTGTCCAACCAAACGAATATAATCTTGGTAGAAATGCAAAAAGGTTGCATGACATTCCCTCATGTTTAAAAATGATTAAAGGGGTCATATGATGCGATTTCAATTTTTCCATTGTCTTTGGAGTGTTACAAGCTCTTGGTGCATAAAGAAGATCTGTAAAGTTGCAAAGACTAAAGTCTCAAATCCAAAGAGATATTCTTTATAAAAGTTAAGAGTCAACCACGCCTCCAATCACAACGCACTGGATAGCTGGCCAATCAGAGCACACCTCGCTTTTTTAGAACGATGAGCTTTGTAAAAATCGAGAGAGAAAAATTATGTACAGTATGTGGAAAATAATGTGTTTTTTTAACCTTAAACCGCATTAACACATTTCATTACACCAAATACACAAAATAATGTTCTTTTAGCAGCATCATATGACCCCTTTAACACAACTACACAAGGTAAATGAAAATCCTATTTATTCACCCTGATTGTCACGATCGCTACTGTGAGGAGCACGGAGGGAGGAACGGGGAGACGTTGAGTAAACTTCAAACAAAGAGACTTTAATTAACATCCAACGGAACTAGGAACACACACATAGGTGAACGATGAAAGATGAACGATGAACATTCAATACCAGACAAAGGAACTCTGAATAGAACTCACTTTAAATACACAGGACTAGAGGAGGGGATGACGAGAAACACCTGGGACTAATGAAACAGTTAACATGGGAGAAAACTGGGTCATGGAGCACGTGGGGGAAGAAAAACACACAGATAGAGTCCAGGGGCGTGACATATCGCCCCCTTCCTGGAAGGCGCGTCCTCGCGCCGTAGAACAACAGAGGGGGGGCACGGGTGGGAACTTGGGAGGAGGCTCGGGAGGAGGATGGATACCCGGGAGGGGGCCGGCAGACAGAGTCCAGGGAGGTGACGATGTAGGGAGGAGCCAGGGAGGCAACAGGAAGGACTTGGAGCAGGAGGGGCCAAACAGGACCCAGGCCACAGCCATGACAGCGACCCACGGTGGAGCCGACGGAGGGAGGAGCCATGGAGGAGGAATGGTCGCCCACTCCAGGGGGCCGACCAACGCCGGTGGAGCAGATGGCGGAGGAGCCCGAGGCGGAGACAGAGAGCAGATGAGCCAGGGTGACGGGGAGGATCCGGAGGGCCAAGGCGGACAGATGGAGCCGGCGACTGACGCGGAGGCGTGGATCCAAAAGGCCGCGGTGAAGCCAGAGCGACAGAGGACTGAGGAGGAGACGAAGGAATGAAGGAGCCTAAAGGAGCCGGAGGGATGAAGGGACGAGGCGCAGCCAGAGGAGTGGAGTCCCAAGGCGCAGGATGGTCGACGCCAGACCAAGGCGGAGCCGGAGGGACGAGGGAGCCTGGTGGAGCTAGTGGACTGCCGGGCCACGGCGGAAAGGAGAGAGCTAAGAGCTATGGTGGAGCTGACGGGTCCACGGGCCGAGGCGGAGCTAAACTCGGGGACTGGAGCCCTCTCTGGGCTAGACTCGGGGACTCGGGCCCTCTCTGGGCTAAACTCGGGGACTGGAGCCCTCTCTGGGCTAAACTCAGGGACTGGAGCCTTCTCTCTGCTGGACTGGGAAACGGGAGCCCACTCAGGGCTGGACGGGACCAGCAGGGACGAAGGAGAGAGGAGAGGGGGCATGTCGGCTTCCAGCTCAGTTTCCCAGTTTATAAGGTCCCCCTCGAAGTCCAGCAGTCCCAGCTGTATAATCAGCTCATCCTCAGCCGCGGTGCAGTGGGCGGAGCTCCACTCTGCGCTCTCTCTGTCTCCCTCGTGGCGGGCTCTGTTGCCGGCTCTCGCACCTTGACTGACGTCACTTGCAGCTCCGGCTCAGCAGCGATTTGTTGCTCTGTTGCTCCATGCGGCAACGGCTCGTCGGCCGCAGCAAGCTCTAGCATGCGCTCCGCGCAGAGGGGAGATGGTGGGCTGGGCACTGGGTCCGGGGTGGCACTGGCGAGATCCACTCCACAAATGCGGCGAAATTCGCTCGAGGGCCTTCCTCGGACAACGGCGCTCTGTACGAGGAGTTTAAACTGGCGTCATAGAACGCACAGAGCGCATCGTCCGGTAACACCTGGAACTAATGAAACAATTAACATGGGAGAAAACTGGGTCATGGAGCACGTGGGGGAGGAAAAACACACAGACAGAGACCAGGGGCGTGACACTGATATACGGTTTCAGACTTTTCAAATTTATGAAGGAAGTAAAATGACAATGACAGTTCAAAGTTTCTGTTTAATCACCACCTAATGTGAGAAAGTAATGGAAGTTTTGCATGTAGACACAACAGCAGAATAACAAAATATGACATGACCCTCTCAGAAGAGATATATCAGCTTATGTGTAAGTTTTAGCCGTTGACTCCACATCTGCTGTGCACTGGTTCTGGTTATGTTCTGATTATGTTCCAGTTAGAGTAAGAAAAGTTGTATAGAAAGTCTTTGGGGGGAAAAGAGAAAAAACTCAATACGTTTATTGTCAATTGAGCTAGTTAAACAGCCAAGTATACTTCCCAGCATTCCAGCATAAAAAGCAGGCAGCAGAGAAAGGAACATCGCAATTGTGGTGTCTACAAATGGTTGAGACGTATCCGAGGCTTTGAAGTTGTTTCCTGCTCTCAGGCAGTTCCCGTTCTAAAGGGCAATTTGGGTTTCAATCCAACAGGTCCAAGTTCTTGCTCCCCCTTCTCTCCTTCCTCCTTCCAAATGTCTTATTTTTCCCTCCTCAATTTACTGTAAAGTACTCCACAAACTCCCCAAACAAGAGCAAAACCACCATCCATTGAACCAATTTGATAAATCGCAGATATTTATAGGAATTGGCTTTCAAAAATGTGCCTTTTGTAAGCCACCAGCAACCTCAGTCCAGTTACAGGAAACAACATGAAAGCATTTTAAGATGTTCGACCCAATTGCAGAATGCAGAGCGTAAACCATCTGGTATATTTGACTATATTCTATAAACATCTGAAACCTGCATCTAGCCACATACTCATTAAGACTTCATAGCAAAGTGGCATGTTTACGAGGTAATTTTCTGTTTTAATAAAACGTTGATGGCTGATTTCGGGCTGAGAACAGCTGCGGAGCAAATTCTGACTTCTTGATCATTAGAAAACAATTTTATGAATACCGGTTATCAAAACAGTTATTCAAAATATCTGATGTGGGAATGTAAATTCTGCGATACAGAGAATATGCCGGAATATGATGATGATTAAAGGAATTAATGTAAAACGAGGTTAGTAGCGACCATGATTACATGGTAAACCATTTATGGTTGCCTTTAATGGTTAGCAAAACAAGCAAGTTGAACTGTATAGTTCATTGTCACAGGGTGTAACAAGAGAGGAAGGACAGAACAGCACATACTGTTCCTACAGTCATTATTACAATTACAATCTCACTGTTAAAGGTCCCGTATTGTCAAAACTGAAATCTCCTGGCTTTTCACGATAACCAAGGTCTAGTTTCAAAGTTTAAGTTTCAATCCAGGCAATCCACAGTCAAATGAACACAGCCTGCATAAAGTAACTGTGATTTTTCACCAACCGTTGTGACTTCCGTAAAAAGGTGACGTCAGAACTACTCAGTCACCGCCTTCAGTCACCACCCCGAGCACTGCCCACAGTCCCACTCTCCTTTTGCCAAACCCCCAGACAACATCGCGTCCATGCCATTGCTGAGCAACAACAACACGGAAACATGTCGAGAAAACACTGTTCAGGAATGTTTCCTGTAGGGCTGCACGATAAATCGCATGCGATATTTAACGCGCATCTTGTCAGTAAAGCCATTCTGTAATCAGCGGTAAATCTCCATCACCTGCGGGCTTTCACATGGAGCAGCATTAACTACACAGAGCCGTTGTTCGATGATATGATCATGCAGTCAATACAGATATTTCATAAAAACATTAAAAACAAGCAGGGCTATAACATAACCCATTAAAAAAACTCACACCATGTCTACACCGGACGCGAGTGGCGCGATCCGACAAAAGACAATAGAACCCAGTGATGTTGTCTACACTGGATAGACAAGCGATGCAACATGATCCCCATCAGTAAACTGATGCCTCGTTCCATTTATGACGAACTGTACTGACACTACGTTCAAATGATTTGCAACTGTCGCTTTGTCGCGTCAAGTGTAGACAGACTTTTAGCGCAGCAGGGCGCGGCACGACAACTGTCGCGTCCGGTGTAGACACGGTCAGACAGTGTCTGCTCTATTACAAAAAGTCTTCTAAAAAGATTCAAAATACCTAAAACAGCGGCATTACAAGATGGAAATATAGACTAGAAAAGATATTTACATTTGCTCTGTCCTACGTCCATGACACTGACTCACTGTGGAGTTGCCAGTTTTAATCTTAACAGCACTTAACACCGAATGTGCACTTGGATGGTTAGATACATGAATAAAAAAATTAAATAACTTAAGGTCTTTCCAGCATTAAGGTAATCCTGCTTTAAATTTGACTGGTAAATTTGACAAATTTGACTGGTAAATGATAAAGAATGATAGCCCCTTTTGTATTGCATTGCATTGCATATGACAGATTGATAAAAAGACATGCTATTTATGACTGGATGTAACTTTTGATACTTCGCGGTAGGGCTGCACGATAAATCGCATGCGATATTTAATGCGCATCTTGTCAGTAAAGCCGCTTCTGTAATCAGCGGTAAATCTCCATCCGATATCGCATGCGATTTATCGTGCAGCCCTACTTCGCGGTAAAAGTGGCTCTCCGATTGACTTTGCCCTATCAGTGCGACTCCCATGAAAAAAATAGTGAAGACCACTGAACTAGTGACTTGTAGCTAATGAACTTGTTGGAAAGCACTTATCGTGCAGTTTTCGCTTTTTAAGTGCTGTTTGAGTAACAGTTATTAACACTGTGATTTCATGTATTGATTCGGCTGGGATCGGGATGTCTGTGGATTTTATTAAAATGGGAGTGGCTATGAAACAACATGAAACTATTTTCACAATACGTATGTAATTAAAGGTGCAGTAGGAGATCTTGGAAAATGCTAACTTTAGCCTGATAGCACTGAAAGCGAACATCCCACCCTTCCTGCAATCGCCGTCCAAAGCCACGCCCCCTGAACGCATATACGGTCACAGACCAGGAGCATATCGATCGGAACACAGTTCATGCACGTAGCTCACTTCATACGAGCTGGTTATCTGAATCGGGTGTGTTAACTAAGCGAGACATGCAAAAGCCGCTTCTGTAATCAGCGGTAAATCTCCATCGCGTGCGGGCTTTCACATTGAGCAGCATTTACTACACAGAGCCGTTGTTCACTGACAAGCTGCGCAAAAAATCGCGCGATTATGAACGTGGTTTTGCGCAGCTTGCCAGTGAACAACGGCATGCGATATCGCATGCGATTTATCGTGCAGCCCTACTTCGCGGTAAAAGTGGCTCTCCGATTGACTTTGCCCTATCAGTGCGGCTCCCATGAAAAAAATAGTGAAGACCACT
>NW_015658742.1:454646-462233 GCF_001515625.1 Sinocyclocheilus rhinocerous | reverse complement strand
TATGCATGCAGGAGGGGAGCGAGGACTGGAATTGGGAACCGCTGGGCTACATCATGTGTCATTCAACGGGGAGAAAACTTTAAAAGTACTACAATACCAGGAAGGAAGATCGGGTTGTTTTTTGTTTTTCTGCCATTCTCGCTCTGTCTGCACAGCGCACGTGAACGCGCTGATGACGTATCCTGTCTGCGCGAACCGGGTGCGCAGAGGTATGCTAATACATACGTTGACAGGCAGGTAGGAAAGCCAATTAAAACACTCGGACCGAGCGTTTTGATTGGACGAACATTTCTTGGTCTTACGCCTTCCACAGAATATATTAATACAGATAAATACATTTAGACCACTTAACTTAATGGTTGCTATCGGGATGTGAAGAGACTTTCAACCAGCATAACAAAAAATATTTCTGAAGATAATCACCTATTGCACCTTTAAGGGGAGGAATTAAGGTGAGGATCAGCTATTACAGAGGCCGTTCTGGATTTTTCGTTTCCATTTGATTCTCCTTTACCTTCTTAAAGGTAAAGTATTTTACAATAAGTAGTGTGCAAGTATTATACAATAAATTAAAAAAAAATTAAAAAAAAGGCATAATAAAGTTGGTGAAGAACAAAGAAATGTTTTGGGTTGTTAAGATGTTTTTAAAAGAATTCTCTAATGCTCACCAAGACTGCATTTATTTGATTAAAAATACAGTAAAACTAGTCATGTAAAACATTATTATTATGTTATTATTCATTTAAAAAAACTTTTATTTTAATATATTTTAAAATGCAATTTATTCCTGTGATGACAAAGCTGAATTTTCAAAGGTCTAGTATTCAGTGTCACACAATGCCTCAGAAATCATTCTAATATTCTGATTTGGTGCTCAAGAAACTTTCTTATTAATTAATTTATTCGTAATATTGTTAATAATTAATACATTTCTTATTAACTTTCTTAACAATTCTTATTATTTCTTATCATTATCCTTAATAGTAGTTCTTTAATAATAAGTTCTTTCTTCTTATTATTAATGCTTAAAGCAGTTGTGCTGCTTCTGCTAGAAACTGTGATGCATTTTTAAAGACTAATCTAAAAATGTATGTATTAATTATTTATTAATTTCTTTAAACAATATATATTACTACTACAGCGGGAGTGTCAATGAGCAAAGCTAGGATCAGTGTAAACACAAACAGGTGAAATGAAATGCTACAGTGTTAGGCAGGTCAACATTACTGGAATGTCAAATGTCTAATTAAAAGAGAGGACCAAAAGTAACTGCTGCATAAAATTATGGTTACTTGTAATATTTGTAACATAACACTATACCTAACCCTAACACTGTAAGAAAAGCGATACCGTACACATAGAAATCAGGCCTGTGAAATAACATTCCATTTGTATATAAATACAAATTGCCTAATGCTTATGGAACCAAATCAAATCAAATCAAATCAAATGACAACCCAAAATCAACCAACTGTACATGGAACATAACAAAAATGCAGAATCCAACAACGCCTTCTTTGCAAAAGGCCCTCATGTCCACATTTACATTCAAATTTATTAATTTAGCAGATGCTTTTAACTTTTAACAAACGAGGAACAACACAAGCAATTTGTCATAGGAGCCCAAAAAATTTGTAGTAGACTATGCTGCTATACATCAAACAGACTAACAAACTCAATTGCAAAAAGGATTGCTGTTGGCCAGTGATATGCTTATGTCCTATTATATGAAAACAAACAATACATTTACCTCTATATATGTAAATTAATTCATTAGCATAATACGGTGGGTTTGCAGCGCGTTTCTTCATTTGCATGTGCTGTGAGGATTTGCAGCGCATGTGTTGTCAAACTGATGAAGATGTTTTCTTAATTTGCTGGTGTTTTTTCAATTTGCATGTGTTTTCTTAAGTTGCAGTGCGTTGAGCTCTCTCGGCCACCGTAGCATAACATGTATTTAAATCAAAATTTAATCGATTGACAGTCATAATAAAAATACACTAAAGCTTCATGTGCCACCTTAAATGATGCAAGAAGCATCAATGAAAGCTTAATGGCAGCTGCTAAGACTGATAAGAGCAGAGAGAGAAAAGGAGGGAAGCGGAGAGACTGCAGCGGGTGAGCTGGGGCCGGGCTGGCGTACAAGGGCCCCAGCTGCCCGGGTGTCAGGGTTAGTAGGACTTGGAAGCAGAGAGATAATCAGCTTTATTAGTGCTGCTAAAACCAATTTAGGAGCAGACTCAGGGGATCAGACGGGCCAGCTGTCCACACCACCCCCACTCACTTCTCATTAAGACCCCATTTCAGTTCATTCAAAACACAACCCAAAACAACAGGTATTTTAATTCAATTAACAAGCATCCGTTCGTCCTTCTATTAAAAGGTAATGTAACAATAATTATGCAAGAATCCATTTCGGAACAATTAATGCACAAATATCGCATCAATTATATAATGAGTCAATCAAAGCTAGCGGTTTTGTGAGCAAAAAATTATAAAACGACATAAATTCACAGATTTAGCATTGCCTGTATGTAGATTGGTTTAAAGCACCCAGAATGTCCACACAATATAAAAAAGCACCCAGAATGTGCACACAATATATAAATGCAACGCATACATAATCAATAGTGAGTGTGATGACATCACAGCATTTCCTTGACTGGCGTCTGCCTTGTAATTACACAGTGGAAAGGAAATCGCGAGAGCAAGGCGGAGGGGGGTGAACTCAGAATGAGGCCGCAGTCGTCTTAGAAAGAGAGGCTGAATTTCCGAGAGCCTCGTGACGAGTTGGCCCAGACAGGCAACTTTAAAAAGTCTCACCTAAACCACTTTCCAGTCTGCGAGAGAGAGATAAGTCTACGCCATCTCACTCTCAGCCGCAACAGTCCGACTGGGAATGAGAGCACTGTCTGCCTGCAAGTGGAAGTGAGGTAATAACTTAAAAAAGCTTGCAAAAATTAACTGCGGTTAAATACATACAGGTAGCAAGTGGTGTAATTATTTTAGTAAATTAGAATTCATGGAAATTTAATGTTGCGGTTTGGTTTTGCCTTCAAAGGGAAAGCAATAACCTTTAAACTATTGGCCTAAAAACTCTTACATGGGGTCAGACAACGGTGAGGGATGGAAGAGTGAATGATGCACAGACAGATTAGATAATGTGCACATAACCTGTCACAGCTCTCTAGATGCAGATCGACACACTGACACATTCACCCCATCACTAAAGGTGGGATAAGGTGAATGTGTCAGTGTGCCGATCCTCCTCCTTTAGTCCTGCCAATATACAGTGACCCCCAAAAAGCACTTAGTACACTTAGTTGGACACACAAAAAAAGTTGCTAGCTGTCATATGATAAAAGAATAGATATACTGTTTAAATGAAAACAAAGAAAACAAAAAATAACTACTTTATTCAAAAATTTCTTCTCTTCCGTGTCAGTCTTAGCCACGCGTTCACGAGTTACCAGTGCGTCGTGGTACTTTCCTGAACGTGTGTCGAAGACTGACATGAAAGAGAAGAAATTGTTGAATAAAGTAGTTATTTTTGTTTGTTTGTTTTTTTGCACACAAAAAGTATTCTCGTAGCTTCATAAAATGAAGGTTGAACCACTGATGTCACATGGATTATTTTAATGATGTCCTTACTACCTTTCTGGACCTTGAACGTGTCAGTTGCATTGCTGTCTATGGAGAGACAGAAATCTCTCGGATTTCATCAAAAATGTCTTAATTTGTATTCCAAGAATGAACAAAGGTCTTATGGGTTTGGAACGACATGACGATGTGTAATTAATGACAGAATTTTCATTTTTGGGTGAACTATCCCTTTAAACTGAATGCCATTTAAAAAAAAATAAAGATAACACACGCAAACTTCAAAATAAAGATAACACAAGCAAACTTCAAAATAAAGATAACACAAGCAAACTTCAAATTAAAGATAGCACAAGCAAGAAATTATATAATAGTGTATTAATACAGTTTTTTCTAAACACACAAATATGGATATGTATATATAAATATATGTATACAGTCATGTGAAAAAGTAAGGACTCCCTATTGAATTCCATGGTTTTCTGTATCAGGACTAGTGTTGTCACCAATTTCGGTACCAAAGCAAAACACAAAAGCATGCTAATTGAACAACATTATTTTATTAATAACATTAAACAAATATTAAATGTACAAAACCAATGCCATTCTTTATACTTATTTAAAATTGTTTCAAGTTTGTCCACAATAAAAGTATGAAAAAAAGTTTCACCCAAAAGTTTTTGTCATATTTTTGCTGCCACTGAAAAACAACTGTAAACTGTTGTCTGTTTTAGGGTTTGCTGGTGTGTTTCAGGATCTTCCTCAGTCTGCAGCTGTAAAAGGAATATATTTAAGTTAAGCAATGGACTGAGTCTGACCAAATGCAACATTAGATCATTGACACCAGCTAAAATATAACTTTTCAGTAAATAACAAACCTCAGCTTTTATAATAAATTTAGATAAGATTACATATATTAAGTGTATATCAAATGAGATCAGATGGAAACTGTAGTAGCCTATTAAAACACTTTACAGTAAGATTCCATTTGTTAGATAACATGACACACATAATAGTTATATAGCAATTATTCTTCTTAGGGTTAATTTCAAAATTTACTAATACATAAATAAGTTCAATCTGTTAAAATTATTTAATGCACAATGAACAAACATGAATGATCAAGTGTTTCTATTAAATAACATTCACATACATTAATGAATGTTATAAAAATATATTGTTCACTCACTGTAAAATGTTACTAGATCTAACTCATGTTAAATAACATGGTCATTGTAAAGTTTATACAGGAGATAAAATTTGAATGTACTTTTATTTAATCCAAACTGTGTTCATATTTTTATTATTTTAAAGGGCTTTTAAAACCTGCTAGAGTTATTCAGCCAAGAATAACTAACGAAAAAAAAAAAAAAGCCCAGAACTGTTTTTCTGATGGACTGATATGACATAAACACTGTTAACCATACATTTGTACATTCTCTAACACATATACCTATTTTGGATACACAGTTCATTTAAAAGCCTCTGGTGTGTAAAAATAGTAAATACCATTATGTCCTCCTGTTTTTTACACTAATAAAAGTTATAGGAGCATTAAATAGTTAACAAAGAAACTTCATTCTAATTCTCATTATATTAGCGTTAGCCGCACTTATGCTAACGATTAACTATGTATACGCTAACGGCGATGTTTATTTCAATCTGACATTCAAATTAAAATATGGAATAATATTCATAACAGAAGCTCTAAATATTAAAAATGTAATTGAAACTTACCTACTTGAAATCTTTCATTTGGTCGGGGTGTCGGTCTTTAAGGTGTTTCGTTAGTTTGATGCGTTTCCTCCTATTGAGGTCGCCACGTCTCAGTGCTTTTATGAAGAGGATAGCTTTTGGATAGCGCATCAAGAACTGGGTTGACCGGGTACTCGGTACCACCGGTACTTAAAAAATCCTGATACCGTAACGTTTTCATTTTTTAGTACCGACTTGGTACCGAAATACCAGGTCTTTTGACAACACTAATCAGGACATCATAAAAAATTATCTGATCCTTGTCAGGTCTTAGAATTTGGAAAATAAAACCTCAGATGTACAACATCACATGACATATCACACCATGTCATTATTTATTTAACAAAAATAAAGCAAAGATGGAAAAGCCATGTGTGACAAAGTTAAGACACCCTATGATTCAATTGCCTTTTAGCAGCAATAATTTGAAGTAATCATTTTCTGTATTTCTTTATTAGTCTCTCACATCGTTCTGGAGGAATTTTGGCCCACTCTTCTTTGTAACATTGCTCCAGTTTATTGAGGTTTTGGGCATTCGTTTATGTACAGCTCTCACCACAGTATTTCAGTCGGGATGAGCTCTGGACTTTGACTGGGGTATCAAAACACCTTGATTCTTTACTTTTCAGCCATTCTGTTGTAGATTTGTTTGTGTGCTTGGGATCATTGTCCTGTTGCATCACCCAATCTTGGCCAAGCTTTAGCTATCAGATAGGGGGCCTCACATTTGACTCTAGAATACTTTGGTATACAGAGGAGTTCATGGTTGACTCAATGACTGTGAGGTGCCCAGGTCCTGTGGCTACAAAACAAGCCCAAAATTCTCAGCCCTCCACCAGCATGTGTGACTTTGGTGTTTGTGCTGACATGCTCTTTAGGTTTTCACCAAACGTGGCACAGTGCATTATGGCCAAACATCTCCACTTTGGTCTTGTCTGTTCAAAGGACATTGTTCTAGAAGTCTTTTGGTTTGTTCAGATGCAACTTTGCAAGCCTAAACCATGCTGACATGTTTTTTTTAGATAGAAGAGACTTTCTTCTGGCAAGCCTGCCAAACATGCCATACTTGTCCCATATTTTTCTAATTGTACTGTCATGAACTTTATCATTTAACATGTTAACTGAGTCCTGTAGAGTCTGATGTGAAGTTCTTGGGTTGTCTGCCATTTCTCTGAGCATTACAGAGTCTGATCTTGGGGTAAATTTGCTGGGACGTCCACTCTTGGGAAGATTGATGTCTGTTTTGAATGTCTTCCACTTGTGAATAATCTCCCTCACTGCAGAATGATGGACTTCATATTGTTTGGAAATGGCCGTGTTAGTCTTCCCATACTGATGGCAGCAACAATTGCTTCTCTAAGATCATTGCTGATGTCTTACCTCTTTGGCATTGTGTCAACACACACCTGAAGGCTCCAGACCAGCAAACTGCCAAAACATCTGATTTTATGGAGGTGCTCACACTTGCTGATGATCAGTTAATCAAAAGCATTTGATTAGCAGTACCTGACTGACTGCTACTTACCCTCTTAATTCCTATGTTAACAGTAAGTGTGTCCTAACATTGTCACACGTCTTTTCCAATTTGGCTTTATTTTTGTTAAATAAATAATGACACAGTGTGATATGTCATGTGTTGTTGTTCATCTGAGGTTTTATTTTCAAAATTTTAAGACCTGCCAAGGACCAGATAATTTTTTATTATGTTCCGATATGGAAAACCATGGAATTCAATAGGGTGTCCTAACTTTTTCACATGACTGTATGTGTATGTGTGTGTACACAATACAAACAACAGTCCCAGACAGAACAGGATCCCAGGTATTTTGTTCAAAATTAAGATTTAAAAAAAAATTATGTATTTGGACATGTTCTGGTTGTCAAACTGCTATGTCCACACGAAGCCAGAGCTTTCCCTATCCGATCTTTTTTTCCCCCTCGTCTCAAGAAATATCTGCGTCCACACAAAACCGACACAAAATGATGTAGCATACATGCCAGACCAGTATGTGGCGCTATAATTCTGCCACAGAGATACATTAAAAATGGAGAAGAAGACTTGGACCATGCGCATAAACCTTGCGCGCGGTATACAAACGAACATGGAACAATACATTTATTAATCTGTGTTAATGTTAGTTAATAAAAAGACAATCGTTCAGTGTTTGTTCATGATTTTGTTGCTGTTACGTGTAGCGGTGTCTGACTAGGGGCGAGACGTGGGCTGATGAC
>NW_015658742.1:453630-454273 GCF_001515625.1 Sinocyclocheilus rhinocerous | reverse complement strand
TTTCAGATTTATCCACTCTGGGACCCGGTTTCAAAAAATATTGGTTTCACTCTCCCAAAACGCCAGATCCGTGTGGACGAAACGCCTATACGATACAAAATGTATGCGTATACAGCGAAAGGCATCTCCGTGTGGACGGGGCCTTATTGAATGAACTACACCTGTTGTTACTTAGCTAGGGCACTTGTGTAAAGTCACTTCTGAGAAAAGTTCTAATTTGTTTGCGTGCCATTTGGATATTTGTATCTAATACCAATTATTTCTAATGATTTTTTTTTCCCTTTAGGGAAAAACTAAAGATTCTGGAATATTTCTGAATTCTGATACAATTTGGATTACAATAATTAGAAAACATCATTAACTGACTGTCCCTTATCTCTCAAGCCAAACAGTTTAATAAACAGGATGCAGGTATGGATGACGCAGCAGAACACGCTAAGCATGTCGCGTGGCACCTTTCCCTGTATCCAACGCTCCACGTGGAAGCTAAAAACCTTGGCTTTATCGATACGTGTTTGGGTGACCTGATGTAGCACATCCTGACTTTTGACACTAAGCTCTTGTCTACCTGCATAGTGTGTCACCCTGCATGTATGTGTGTGTGTGTGTGTGTGTGTGTAAGCATACACAGAGGGAAAACAGC
>NW_015658742.1:410302-453025 GCF_001515625.1 Sinocyclocheilus rhinocerous | reverse complement strand
TTTTTTTAAACATTTAAAATACTAAACATTTTGAACATTCAGAAATAACGTTCTCATGACTTAATGGGAACGTTAGCAAAACGTTCTTCAAATATATTTTTGTTAACTGGCCTAATACAACATTTCAAAACCAATAAAATGTGATGATTCTCAGTACCAATTATAATATTCCAACAAAACTGATACACTAGTGAACACGCCGTTTTGTTTAAAAGGTTAAAAATAAATATTATTATTAATCATTAATAGTTCATTTATACTAGCAGTGAAACAGATCATGAAGAATGAATGATGACATGAGGAACGATCACGAATTTCACAGCGCTGATGTTCTTACAGTGTTGATCAACTCACTGCTGCTTCATCTGAACACTGGGAACACCCTGCATGTGTGTGTGTGTGTGTGTGTGTGTGTGTGTGTGTGTAAGCATACACAGAGGGAAAACACCGCTCCCTCAAGCCTGCTTGAGCCAAATCCAACTTAATCCGCTGTTTAACAGTTGTTTAAATAACGTCTATAAACATTAACTGGGCTGCTGAATGGGGGGCATTTACCTCTCGCAAAAACAGACAGCAGGGCCTCGAGGGGCGCCTAGAGCAGCATTTAATTTGAACAAGAAAGCAGTCATTCTCCATGCTTGTTTATCCTATTTGATTCTGATCAGCTGAGGAGAGCCGATCATACCAGTCTCCACTGTTTGTTCAAGAACATGTCATCTTATAATGCCATCAAAATTCATGCCACACTATAAATCTGTGTGCATATCTTATATGTTTGCAGACTTGTTCTTCTGTAAGAGTGAAAGGAAAGCAAGCTGAATGTGTCCTTCTGTTCCAATAGCTGCTTTCAGAGGTAATGTGGCAGCAGGTCTGACAGCAGTGGGTTAGAGGTGTGGCACATTAACTCATAAGAGGGCAAACACGGCTAAAAAAGGCTGGATTTCTAACAGGGCTTCAGGGGATAAGAGTGATTTACTATGTCTCTGCTGCATTATAAACGCCTCTCGGCTTTAATGAGCTCTTGACAAGCAGCGTGTTTGCACAGCGTTTTCTTATATTTTTGGGAGCATGACTTTCTGATTGCCGAACATTAGGCGAGTATTCATTCTCGTGCCTGAACGCAACCCTTTCAATGCTGCACACGTTACGAGGAGCCTATTTACAGCTCAGCCACGGTTGTATAAAACAATACTTTAGTCCTGATGACTGTATAGTAAACAGTAGAATTACACAGAAATGTAGCATAGTAGACGTAACAGTTTCTTACCGTATCATTTTAAGGTGAATCAAAAAGTGCAGTTTCGTTTCCAACACCTCATCCACAGTGCAACATCCGTGATGATGAATTTCATTCCCTAATAACAGCTAGATACAAATGCATATATCTTATGAAACAGATCTGTTTCTCTGTGACTCTACCGCAATTTGATTCAAATAACATACTGGTTCGGGCTGGATATGTACCAAGAGCCGAGGACTTTTGGAGTCTGGGCCAAGAACATATAGGGCAGATGGCATTTGGTACAATAACATGGATGGATGCCATCCAGGTCTGCTCATAAGGTCAAATCCTTGGGTCTGGATCTTTCGGTCACCGTACAGAGATACTGTAAGGCCACAACACTTGATTATATCATTGTATTTGGTTATGGTGGAAAATCATTCAAGATTCTGCTTTCCTAACACCCCTACGGAAAACATATAAAATGAAATGGAAACATAAAATCGAACACTTTTAAGCAAGTAAATATTTACAACTGCTAAATGCTCAGACAAAATAGCACGCGCCACAATATTTATCTCACACCACCTCTGCTGCCAGAGGTCATCACCGCATAATCACGTTTCTCGACTTAACACCTACACAGCCGAAAGCAGGGTGTGACACCCGCATAAGTGTGTCACCCACATGCCGAACCAAAACAAAGCAGACTGAGCTGTAGTTTACCTGAGGTAACCAGACACCTCCTTAAAGGAGAAGAGTTAGCCTCAAAGTATTCGCCAATAGCAAGAGCATTTAAGCCTGACAAACAGTAAATAAGGGCATCAGCATGTAACTGACTGATTACATCTTAGAGACTGGTTTTTAGGTTGAGATGTAAAGAGACTAAGTATCAGATTTATGAACCGCAGAGCAAGCAAAACAACTATTTTGTGCTAAATAGGACAGCACTCAAGAAAGGCGAATTGTTTATGCAAATACACAAGTGTGTTATATTAATATATTAATTATATACTATAAACTATATAAATCTAAAGAAATGCTTGATCTGTTGGCGTTAGGGATGTAACGATTAACCGCGAGCCGATTGAAAATCGATTCAAATATGTGACGATTCAAATCGGTTGAGATGCTAAACAAATCGCGATTCATTTAGGGGTAGGAGTTTATATGAATCCATGTCTGAGGGGAACTTACTGTCTTTAGAAAAGTTTAGATGGTATTTTTTCTTTTCATCTTGCCTCTGTATAATGCCTATTAAAGTTCATAAGCGCAGTGCTGCTTTGTTTACAGTGGAAACCAAGGAAACGCTTTAAGCGCCACCTGCTGGCAGAGAGTGAATCTGCGTCTCATTCAGCTCGTCCGCTGTTTCATGCAGATATTTTTTATGTATAGTTTCACAAAACTGAAGTCAAACCATTCCGTTTTTGCTTCAAATTTCGAAATTATACAATCCAATTTAGATTAAAAACTGCTCATGATGCATGTATGCAGCATCTTTGTTTGGATCATGATTAAAATGCAGTGGTTGCCTCTAATTTTAGATGGAAAGAGCACAGACAAAGCCTTAGTATGTTTATATAAAGAAATGTATAACAAAAGAGCAATAATATGCAAGTGCTATATTATTATAGTGTTATATTTCAATTTCACAAAGAAATGTGCAGCATTTTGTCCAAGCAATAATAAAAGGACACATTTAATTTATCATTTGTCTTAAATCTCATTTTGTAAATAAAAAAAAAAATCGTGAATCGAATCGAATCGTGAGTTGAATGAATCGTTACATCCCTAGTCGGCGTGGATAGCCTTGTGGGCAGCACACCGACATACAGCGCCATTGTGCTACTGGTGTCCCGAGTTCAAACTATTTTTTAAGAAATAAAAAAAGTCTAAATGCGCAATTAAGGGGAAAAGATATATTTTTTAAAGTTTTACAACTTAAAATAATTGTCGGCTATAAAAGATATCACATATCTGGTCAACGAAATTTGAAAAAAAAGCCAACATAATACTATGGGGCACAAGTAATCCATTCACAATTTCCTAAAGATTCCTAAAATCCAATAAAGGCAAACAGGCAGACTGAATGAATCTGTTTTGTGCAGGATCAGTGCCCACTGCCAGCGGAGTCTGATATCAAGCCTAATTGTCTGTTGAATTGTAAAACAAAAATTCTTGAAATTGTTAGGCATTCTTTTGCTGCAGGCATTCCTGTGTCAGACTTCCCAGAACTCAATATAAGCACCACCCCACCTTTTCCAGTATCTCTTGCTACTCTTGGTAAATAAACACCATGCGGATGCTCAGGAAGGAGGAAGAGTCTTTGGAAGAAAACAAAAGACAGTAGGTAAATGATTTAACAATGTGTATGTCCTAAAACAAATGAATGTTAAAGCAATGATAAACAATAAAAAGTGGTCATTCATATTTGTAAATTATAATACAATCAAGAAGATCCTGAAAGTTTTTGTACAGCGGATATTACTCCTTCCTCGTGGGTGGCTGATCTGATGGAGTAGATGTTAACAATGTGTATGTCCTAAAACAAATGAATGTTAAAGCAATGATAAACAATAAAAGTGGTCATTCGTATTTGTAAGTTATAATACAATCAAGAAGATCCTGAAAGTTTTTGTACAGCGGATATTACTCCTTCCTCGTGGGTGGCTGATCTGATGGAGTAGATATGTTTATTGTTTGTTGGCTAAGCACACATCCAGTGCACCTTTCTTAAGTCAGAAGAACACGGACTGCAGGAAAGCAGGTTTGACGAATCAGTGGTCTGGCGTCTGCAAGTTAGACTCCTAAAAAACACCTTTGCTCATGCTCGCACAACAGCGGATGATTTCATTTTCCACTCAAGTCGAGGCTGGGGTGTGCGATATACAGTATATCTTCTGCGATAATATGGTAAGTGGCAGAGGCGGACAAAGTACTCAACTCCATTACTTGACTGAAAGTACAGATACTGCTTGTCAAATATTACCCCATGAATCGGTTGAATCTCAATGACTCACTCATTAACAGTCACTTGCTGCCACCTACTGGCGGTTTTAATTTAACATTTCGACTGTTTTTTTCATGTTTTAAATTATTTCAAACATCAGTATTCAACGTTTTATGTTAAAAATAAAACATTAGGCCTATTTATGCATCTGTAACTGCAGGTTAAATGCATCCATGACCCCTCTGAGATACATTAAACTGTGTAAATACATCTAAATGCTATTTCAGATGCAATGGCTTTCAGGTACTTTATACACCACTGTTGGTTACAGCTCAGCTACAAGTTGCAAGTCTTTATGATTATTAGCAACATGGAGAACTTGAAACATAATTAAAAATATCTTTTAAAAACAGAAATATATACTGAAATGCTGAAAGCACAATCCACAGCAAAGGCAGCAGCTACATGAATAAATTCCACAGCTTTTTCTCACTATCAGCAACAGGGCTAATAGATAGCAGGTGATGAAGAGATACAACAATGTCAACACTGCAATCAGAACCAACCACTGGCAGATCTCCAAAACTCCACTTGACAAATAAAGGTTTAATGCATCAATAATTTGAAATGCCCAACACAAGCTAGACAAAGTCTAATGACCAGCACTAGAAAGTTACTTTGCATATGAATGTTTCATTTAATATTAACTAATTATGCAACTGAATGACAACGTTTTATGGAAGGCAATGTTGAGGTAGTTAGTACTTTTTTGTGTTCCATTTTTCCATCAGCTGACGTGCTCTCTTCCAGTATTGTAGATCTTTAAGTCAATATGGAATCAATCCTATTTCCTTAAAAGAATAGTTCACCCAAAAAATAGATAATTGCTGAAAACATACTCACCTTCAGTCCATCCAAAACGGTTTCTTAATCGAAACAGATTTGGAGAAATTTAGCATTGCATCACTTGCTTACCAGTGGATCCTCTGCAGTGAATGGGTGCCGTCAGAATGAGAGTTCAAACAGCTGATAAAAACATCACAATAATCCACAAGTAATCCACACGACTCCAGTCCATCAATTAATGTCTTGTGAAACCAAAAGCTGAATGTTTGAAATAAATTCATTATTAAGACCATTACTAAGAACTATAAAATATGAGTCCCCTATTCATAATATTGCTTTCTCCACTGAAAAAGCTGTCTTGCCTGAATCAGGAGAGAAATATGCACAGGTCAAGCACTGTTTACAAGTGAAAACAGTCGAATACAGTTCTAAATAAATTTGTTGGTGGATGGCACCCATTCTAAAGGCACCAAATTTTCCCAAATCTGTTCTGATGAAGAAACAAACTCATCTACAGCTTTTCAGCAATTAAAAAAACAAACAAAAAAAAAACACTTGACCAGTAGCCAAAATGGCTGGCCCCACTATGCATAATGCTGCCTTTCTGGAAACATAATAGTTAGAGGTTATAGAAATACTACCAAATGATGATTAAAAAAAAGAAATTACCACTGGAATGATCTTCAGGCTTCACGTTCTGGTCAAAAAGTCTCCTCAAAAGTTAATGCCAGGTCCTCAACAAGCAACTGCAAAAAGAAAATGAGCTGACGGTGACTTATCAGAATATCAAAGCTGCCCTTTTCCAAGCAGTGAAAATGCATGACGAGCACTGGTTCACTGGTCAAATTCAGTTGCATCACTACAACTGTTTTATTTAAGAAATAAAAATTTTCTTTGTTCACATATTCAAGAAATACTACCAAATGATGATTAAAAAAAAGAAATTACCACTGGAATGATCTTCAGGCTTCACGTTCTGGTCAAAAAGTCTCCTCAAAAGTTAATGCCAGGTCCTCAACAAGCAACTGCAAAAAGAAAATGAGCTGACGGTGACTTATCAGAATATCAAAGCTGCCCTTTTCCAAGCAGTGAAAATGCATGACGAGCACTGGTTCACTGGTCAAATTCAGTTGCATCACTACAACTGTTTTATTTAAGAAATAAAAATGTTCTTTGTTCACATATTCAATGTGTTAGGACCAATGCTGGTGCCCTTTTAAAAATAAGTAATGTGTGTTTATTTTTATGTTTAAGCAGCAGTTTGCTCTCTAGGGTAAGGTATTCTGCTTTGTTAAACACATACAATTTAATTGAATTTGCCACCCAACAGTTATGCAAAAAGGGAAATTCAGTCTTGCTCTAAAATCCTGGAGATCCTGAAACAAAAACTGCAATAATAGGGATAACTCTGCTGCCATGCCCATTTGACTTATTGTTCTATAGATGTAATCTGCTTGTGTGTTCTGATAGGACAACATGGTGTTCACTGTGTTTTTATTTAATCCTTTTGACTGTCTGGAACATTTCCTTCCCAACAAATCTGACTTACTAACCAATCGAGCAAAGCCCAGGTATTTTGAAAAAATAAGATAATAAAATTAAGTTTAAAAAAAAGGAAAACGCAAAACCCTTAAGTGAACAAGCAAGCATAAATAGGAAAAGCAGCTTTCTCCCTGGATTAAAGTTTCTAGCATCCACTTTTCCCCCCCTAGCAGATCACAGGTCATTGTCTGGCTGATGTTACGTGACCTCAGTGAGGATTTTCGTTTCCTGGATTAAGCCTGTGCTTCTGAAATGTGGGCGGATGGAGTAAGTGTCTTGTCCCGGTGATGTTAGTCTGTGTTGCCAAGGCTGCTGTGCTCATAAAGACAGTCTAGACTCTGGTAGCGTTTTAATGAGATTTGCTGTGATTAAGGTAGTGCTCATAATACAGGCAGCAAACTGACCAACCTTAGCCGCCAAAACAACTTTAATCACTTTTTTTTTTTAAACATACAGTTATACAAGCATGCAGACAAAACAAATGTATTTGGTCAAGCTACACAATATGTCTCACTGCCATTTGAAAATGAAGGCATTATAACTTTCACCACGTTTGAAAGTAAGAAGGTAATTCAAGGCTTCTGCCAGCCATTGCTATGGGCCCAGGTGGACGGCAGTAGTTTGAGGTGTTAAGTGACATGCAGCAATGAGAGGAATGACTGCAGCTGGTGGTGGGCTTTAAGACAAGCAAGAGGCCCCAGGACATTCTCAGATGGACTGTCCAGTTTACAGCCCATGTTTATGACAGGTATGCTGAAATACCCAGAATTCTTGGCTCTGCCCTCTAGTAGATTGTAGGAACAAGCCTACAACCAGTGTTCACACTGTATCATAGACTTATGAATATGATAATTATGAGTAGCATGACATTTCAATTTCTAAATTGCACTAAAGTATTGTTTTAGGTTGTATTCACACTTGCTTTGATTGATTGATCTGAATCAGAGTTTAAAATTGAACCATGCTGGTTAATTTTTTGCTAAATAATTTTTTTTATATAAAATTTGAAAATTATATATTTGTTCTTTTATGTTTTATTCCGTTTTATTGTATGTAATTGTTTAAGGTTTTATATTGAGGAATTTTACCTTGTGGCGAATGGGCCTGTTAACTATGCACTTGTCTGTTAACTTTAAAAAAATTAAATATATATATATATATATATATATATATTGCATCACTATTGCTATCACATGAAACAAATAATTTCAAATGGACTCACAATATTTCAATTTGACAGCTTAGTGAAAATGGCTTTTTAGGAAATTCACAACAGAGAGAACATCTGAAATGTCCACTTACGCACTAGCTGACCTCTACAAAAAAAGCAATGGTGAGTGTGCAATGCAGGTTGAGTTCACCACAAAGCGTCCAGAGATCAAGTTGCTCAGTGCTCTAGCCCTGTGAGCACTGTACCGTGCAGTGTACGTTATTCAGATAGCAGAGGATCATGGCTTGTTGGTAGACTGAGTCTGAGCCACGAGCAACATTGTAAGCCAGAGACACTTTCTTCTGTCTGATCCAAGCAGCTAAGGATGCTGCATTCCTGATGCATTCCACAGGTAGTACAGAATCTATGTTCGTTGCTTATAAAAAGCAAATTCAGCACTTAACTACTGGTGGAGAAGAAGGGTTATTTGGCAATGTTTCTCAATGTACTGTAACTCATTGGTGTGAAAGCACTCATTGCAGTAGGAAATCGCAATATACTGTATCATTCCTAAAAATCTGTAGAGAACAATTCCCTCCACATTAATATAAATGCAAAAGGACTGTGATATCTATTGGAGAAATGCCAGTTCAGTTAGAGAAGTCACACACCAACCTACGTTGAAGACAGATGAAATGGCATGGCGGGGAAAGTAATGTTGATTATAGAAAACAGGTATGAGATGAGAAAAGATCTTAAAAGAGAATGAAGTAGGTGGGATGTTGTACACAGAGTTGCTGGACTGTGAGAAAACGCAGCTAAGCTACATCCCTGAGAATCTTAGTGAGTGGGCAGATCGGCATGAAAATACGAAGACAATGTCAAAAGCAAACAGTCAGAACCAAGATGTTATCAGATGGTTGTTTTCACATCATGCACCTTGACTCCAAAAGAGATGCAAAAGCTTTGCAGAGTAAATAATCTTTTTTTTCTCCAGTAAACATGTAAGTCTTTTTTATGTATTTCCTTCGTTGTCCATCAAATGCCCACAAAACCACAGAGTTAACTTGAGAAGTTCATTAAAATTTGTTGAAGTGCTCATTTAAAAAAGGGAAAAAACTAACAATGAACATTTTACATTCATTTCTCCCCTCCATTCTAAATTCTCAAATGCCCAAAATCAGTCTTGATTTCAAGAGCTCTGAAATTTCATCAAGCCTACCTGCCAAAAGAACAATCGCCTTTACCCTTCGGCAAAAGGACATCAAAGAAGCCACAAAGCATGTGTGCAAAGGCAAGTAGTGAAGAGTTAATTCATTCCTCTAACAGTGAAGCAATGGAAGGGTTACAAAAGCACAACAGGGCAACCTAACAACCTCTGACCTCCTCTTCCTGCGGCGCTCCCAGGAGGAATCAGGTAACTCTGATGAAGCTTATATGATCCCAAAGTGATCCACACACCATTGTAGCTTAACCTTAGCTTGGGGGACTTGGTTAAGTGATCTCAATTCGTCTTATGCAAAACAAAGATCTTGAACATCAGAGAAGCTTTTACTAAAACTGTACAAAAATGCACTGACTATATTGACTTAACAACACAGCAACACTCTCTATCATTATCAGGCGTATCCTTTTTTGGGTGGCATAATGCAGAAGTATGAACGTGTCGTCAAGGGTTTGCAGAGAAACCTCACCTAAGTGACCGGCCAGCAAGAGGGTTTCCTCTTTTTTGCATACGCGCACGATGCATATCTCAAACCAAACTCATATCTAGATGTGGCCTTGCCCGAGGATCCTTACAACTCTCCCTGCTGTTTGGGGCTGAAAGGGAGAAGATAGCATTCAAAGCACCATGCCCAGAGTAACGCACGAAACTTCAGCATTTATCAGCACATCAGACACATTCCTGTCAGTTCACGTTTTGACAGTACCACCAACACTGAGAAGTGAACCATGAGCATCACGATTCATCTGACTTTAGACAACGCAACACAAAAACAATGTATTTACAGCTAGATATCAGATGCCAAGAAAAGACATGATTGAAGACATAGAAAGAAATATCTGCAGTAAATCTTTATTACCTCAAGCATTAAAACTCAAGAATAGAGGCATTGTGGGTGTGACCCTCTGGAAACCCCCTTTTTTCCAGATTAGTGATACGTGCTACATAGGTACTAAATATGAGATCATGAGGTAGATATGTGGGGGCGTGTTAGAACGAGCCGTTTTAGGGGGGTGTGGCAGAGTCTTAACTTTTATAAAGAATATCTCTTTGGGTTTGAGACTTTAGTCTTTGCAACTTCAGGGATCTTATCTATGCACAATCAGCTTGTAACACTCCAAAGAGAAAGGAAAACTTGAAATCGCATCATATGACCCCTTTAAAAGCAATATGTTCCGATTAATATATAATTAATCATTATATCAATAAATATTTTTTTTAGAAACTATCAGATTTATATCAATCACAATAAGGGATATTCATTCCAAGGACATTTATTTGAATAATACATTCTAATATATAATTTTAAAAATACATTTGATGTTTATGTCCATTAATAAAATAATCAAATAACATTAGAATAAAAATATTTTTTATTTATTCATTCATTCATTTTAGTTTATTTTGTCAAATACTACAGAATTTTAATATTGGCCATTATGTGAAAATTATCAACTTGTCAGAACTGGCCATAATTATTAAAATCAGTATGTATGTATGAATTTCAGACATGTTCTCCAGATCTATTTTATGGAAAGTCAAAAGTGTTCAAATGTTCTGGAAGGTTTTTGAGAAGCAGTACCCCTAGAGTTCATTATTAATTAGTGAAATTGCTTAAAGAACTTGATTATAACCAGATTTCAGTGATAAAACAACAGGATATTTCCTTGAATAGATCATACCACAGGCTATTTCTGTGGTATCTTTTAGGATACACAGCTGCTCAAACCACCTGTGAACAACCACAGTATCACTGGAATGTCACAGGAAAAAGCTGTTTGTGCTAAAAAGTAAGGGCTTGGTCTTCCTCTCCTCCTTGTAAAATGGAGTAGGATACACCAGCACAAGGGACATGGCACAATTTAACACACAAAAAAGTGTGCAGTTCAAGGAGAAATGGGGGTCAGAGGTGAACTCCTCCCATGACAGAGGTTCTCACATACTAGAAGGTGGGGGTCCAGGGCATGTAATCGGAAGGGTGGAGGAGACCACGCTATAAGTTACACACCTGTCAGGCTTGAACATGGAGAGGTGGAAGAGGGTCGCCATGTAATTTGTTTGCTCACTGGATTTTCTAAAAATACTGTGGCGAAGTTGCCGGGTGATTCTTCTCGGTGTCAGCGCTTAAACAAGGTCACACGCTACGTTCAATGTGTGTAAATGCGTGTACGCAGAAACATACACCCATAAATGTCCAAGTGCCTTCTGGGAAATATATAAGATAACATGCGGTAAACTAATCGCAGTCTCGATGGCAATTTTCACAGGATGCAGTTTTGCAATTTACTGGGTTTGAGATCTTTGACCACTGTGAAATATTTCACTTGTTTTTTAACATCTCACGCAATGAGACACAATTTTTACACTAAAGTGTAAAGTTATATCCAATTTTACTGTTTCCATTGTAACATAACATCTAAAATGACTGTAAAATTGATGTGAGAAACAAGTTTTAACAGAAGTGGCTTTTTTCTGAATTAAGCTTCACATTTATGATTTTAAAATGCATCTTAAGACCCATGTGTTCGATTCTGTGAAGCTGCTTTTGAACTCAAGGATGATTCCGGTGTGAATGCCCTCTTATGGCGTTTCAGATCTTTCCATAAGAAATCAGAATAAAATTGAGCACATGCTTATGATGCATAAGAATTACTTAAGAATTGTGAGACGTGGGTTTGAATCTGGTCTGCTTCATATTCCAGTCCCATTCCTCCTCTCTCTGCCTCTACTTCCATGTCCTCACTTTACTGTCCCATCAAATAAAGATAAAAATCACAAACAAAAAACAATATAAAGAGTAAGCACTGACACAGTTGCACTACCCTGAAGCATTTAATTATAACTCAAAACCACCTTTTAACAATGCATTTAGAGATTATAGGCAATTTGGAATAATATAGAAATCTAATATAGCAGAACAGCACCTCATCCGACCTAGTATACAGTAAGTATGCAAAAATATGATTTTGCATTGCATTAAGTACATATAAAAACAACCAGCCAGAAAGCAAGTTGTTAAGTTTAAAGAAATTACAACAAGTTAAATATGTGGCAAGCAGTACATGAACAAAACAACAAAAGCTCCCTGCTGCCCTCTAGAGGCCAAATCAAGAGCTTTCCATTTTCAGCTTCCCAAACTGTGGCACTCTCTTTATCCAGGTTCTCAAAGTAGTGATACAACATCTCTATCATTAAACTAAAAAGCAGGCCAAACCACACAGAACCACACATTACGGGAAAACCGGAGGCATTTTTCCAGGTCACCGTCCCACTTCAGAGGCCTTTATTTTTTTTCTCTCTGGAAGCGTAAGTTTGTCATTAGCAGAGAGGATATTATGGTCGGGTCGGCTCTGGCACAGGCACTGCTAGCACGACATGGAGGAAAGAGTCGTTTATGAGTCACAGATGAGTGTCGCCTGCCTGGCACAAACATATTTAGCACTAGATAGCATCTAGGGTCAGACAACAGCCATGTACGGCCCCACACTCATTTTTGGCCCTCAGACAAGATCAGCATCAGTTCCATGTCAGAAAAGCAATGTACAGACATTGTGCTTAAAATCAGCAAGATCCTACTGTATACTATTAATCTGTAAATATGTTTAATTTTTATTTTTTCATTTTGTCACTTCGTCTAATCAAAATATCATAACTGGACCTTACAGTGAAAGACTTCTATTTGGTTACTTAGTCAGACTTCTCCAGTCATTTAGTCTTGCTTAAAATTTGTCCCTACAAGCTCATGTTCATTTGTCTCTCAAAAATCAAAACTGAATCAACAATCAATGCATAGAACCAAGCCTTGCCATTTAACGAAATGGAACAATGCTCCTGTACAGAAGCAACATAAAATTGCAACAAAAAAAACAAAAAAAAGAAAGGCAAATGGTGTCCAAAACAACATTGGACCCCACTGACTTTCATTAGTAAAAAACTAACAACGGAGACCTTTTTAAAAATATCTTCTTTTGTGCACCACAGATGAAATTAAAGGGGTAGTTCACCCAAAAATGAAAATTCTGTCTTCATTTACTCATGTTGTTCCAAACATGTATGAATTTCTTTCTTCTGCTGAACACAAAATAAGACATATTAAAGAATGTGGGTAACCAAATAGTTGCTGGTAGCCATTGACTTTCTAATTAAAATGTATTTGTCACACAGACACAACATAGTACAACGTGCAGTGAAATGATTTTTCGACTCTCCAAAAATAGAATAAAAAATTTAATTTAGAATAACTTAAGAAAAAATACAACTCAGAATAGACTTCATATAAATTAACAAATAAACAAAAACAGAATTTACAACTAGGTTGGAGATCACAATTCGTGTAAGCAAAATTAGCTTTGAAGGGATAGATCACTCAAAAATGAAAACTTTTACCATTTAGCCTACTCAGCCTTATGTCGATCTAAACCTGTTTAACCGTTTTTTGTTTTTTTTCAAAGTAGCTTTAATTGTCACTTCAGCCATACACAATTGGTACAGTACATAGTTCATCCATAGAAGCAATATATATATATATATAGAGAGAGAGAGAGAGAGAGAGAGACTAACATAAATAACAACAACAAAAAGGCCATTTTTCATTGTATGGGCAAAAACAAACCACTGAGACATTTGTCAAAATGTGTTCTTGCCTTCTTTTGTGTTTTTGTTTTGTGTTTGTAGTGACATTAGGGTGAGTAAAAGATTAGAGAATTTTCATTTTTTGGGTGAACTTTCCCTTTAAAAAGAACTATTGAACCATCTTTTGACATTCATATGGCGATGTCTAATTTGCCTAAAATAAATGGGGAAGCCACAATCTAAACCATGGGCATGAGTCAGTGGAGGGCACCGTAACCCCCAAATTTTCCTGTTCTTTGAAGTGGCAACACTGGTCAAAACAAAATAAACCTTCCCACGACAAACCAGCCCAATCACCACCTCCTGAATGGCCTTTCCGTTAGTTTCATGGAAACTTTAGCATGAAAATGTTAGACTTGCTTTGTGATAACATCGATAGGGCTGTAAAATGATGGGTATTACTTTGTGGTTCAAAGAAAGTCTAGACATGATGGGCCTCCATTTTAATAATCCACCATCATGACCAACCTTAACATGCATTCAACCACTTATTTATTCACATTAAAAAGAAAACAATGCCAATTTCTAAAATAAATTTAAATTGATACAAACAAAAGCACTCCTAAAATAAATTGTTAAAAATACTACTTAAAAGGCAAATGTATATAGTTCAAAAAAGTGGTTGTTATATGTATCAGAGTCTAAGTTTTTTAAATATTTACATGATGCTCTTTTAAAAGACAAGGGAAAATAAATAGTGTCTGGTTAGGCCCAACCAAAATGGCAAACATGAGTTCTGATCAGTGTTCTTGGTTTGACAATAATTGTTAGTTTTAACCAAGAGCTTTCAAATACAAAATACCTAAACAGTCATCAACAATCAAAATTCAGCTAAAACACAGAATGAGAACACTAAACATTCAATATTTTCAATTATCCCAGTTTGATTTAAAACGAAGACAAATTGAAACATTTGTGAAACGTAGTAGCACATATAAGGCCTACCTTTTCATGTGGCACATATGGCGTTTAAAAACCTGAATCTTCCAAAAACGAATTGACAACAACATGCTTTAAAATAAAATAACACAATTAAAATAGCCAAAAACTAGGGCATTTATATATTTGTTTTGCAGTATTTTAAAAGACTTCAGTTTTGAATATAAACCTGGAGGTAAATAAAACCTTGTCTAGTAGTACTGTTGTTCATATTTGGCGCCTCCTAGCGACAAGGAGATGAACTGATGCAATTATTTTGTGAAACGTGTAATAGTAAAGTTGACAGAACTTCCATACTAACATCGCAAAGAGTTAAATACGCAGTTAACAAATAAACAAATTAAACATAAATAAATGAATAAAAATTGGTGTATCAGAATTTCCAATATGGTTATGTTTTCTTATTTTTCATATTCATTCATACAGTATATTCATTATAGCTTATTCTTTTATGGTTTTATTACATTATATTCATATTACTGTATTATGTTACTCATACTCAGTTACTGGAGTATTATGCATTTATATTCCGAACTCTAGATAATTCCAGTTGTACTCATATTCCATTGACATAGTATATTTCCTTCATTTTACATATAGAAGATACATTTTGTTATGCTTAAGTGATGTTTGGACAGGATGTTGGAAACTTATTCTCTGCAATATGTGTGTGTGTGTGTGTGTGTGTGTGTGTGTATATATATATATATACACACATTAGATGCAAGGATGTTTGCTAAATTTGTCTTCTATTTTCATGATACTAGATGTTCTTTTCCAAGAGCTGGTATTTGCAAAAAGGTCAAAGTGACCTAGTCCTAAACTAAATTCACCTTAGGTAGGGGAAATATTTGACAACATGTAGATAATGACATAATGGATAAAAACAGTTTGACATTTGTCGATCAGACACAAAAACATTCCGTGATGCTGTAAGAGGATGCAAGTCTCTAGTACATATATTACTCACAAAATTGGCTTCTTTACTTCTCTCTTTGCATGCTCTGAAGATCTTCATCCCTTTTGCTTTTGAAGATTATTTTACTCAGATTTTCGTCTATTCTCTTAGAATTTTAGCAGAACATATTCAGTTTGGATATTGTATCCATTTTTAATCTTTTCTTTTAATTTTCATATTTTACATTTTAATCATCTGTGATCAGTATCACTTATACTTATGATAATTGGTTTTAATAAAATATATTTTTTCGGAAAGACTTTGTCTGCCTGGATCTCTTCTCAGTGCATCTAAAATTAAAAAAGGAGAGGTCATAATCGTTTGTTAATGTAAAAACATCTGGACTGAATTTGTGCCAGAGTGTGTACCACTAGATGGCGTTATCTCCATTGGTCTTTTGTTGCTTTTACCACAGACACATCAAGATACACTGGAGTTATCTGAGAAAAGGTGAATATACTCCTACAAATGTGAATCAATTGCAAGCATCCAGATGGAGTCTCTCTACCTTATATTTTATATTAACATTCATTCAAAACTTTAGAAATAAATGTACAACATGCACAAACAATGTCTTTGCCTTTTGCTTAATTCAACATTTGATGCATGCTTGAATGACACAACAGTCATGTTTAGAAAGCAAAATGTTTGGTTTGGGGCTACGAGTCAGGAAACGAATGCTAACAGACATTTTAAGAAGGCTCGGGATCCCCTTTAGAGATGAAACTTTGCAAAAGCCAGCCTGCATGCATTTCAGAAGGCCTTTTGATAAGTCTTGATAAGTTTTACAAGGCCTGTCATGGAAACTTCATATAATTCAATTCATTATATAATTCAAGAGACCTGTTTGATGTAAAAGGGTTCCTTTTTACGTTAAGGAATCAACTTTGAAAGAAAATAATATATTTTCAAAGCTGCACTTCCATCTGTCTACTCAGCATAGCCTCCAACCAAATGTCTTATTCAATGTCATTTAGTAGTACGTAATGTACTTCTTAAAAAAACATATAAAATTATTTGCCTATACAATATGTAGCCTATTTTGTAAGTGAAAAAATAATAGTTTGATTTAGCTCTCTTTTGTTTTTTATTCCTTTACTTTCTATACAATGTCTTTTGAGCATTATCTATTCAGTGAGAGTTTAACCTAATTGGCAAGAGGTTAAAAATGATAAGATACATTAAATGCCTATTGTTTGTAAGCCATGAGGTATAGATGATTTGGAATTATTTTGAAAGTGTAGTGTCTGAATCATCTTTAATTAGTTGCAAATAGGCTATTTTTCCATCTATTTATTCATTTTAGTCATTTTATACATGTGTAAATATTTAGTAATCCAGCACAATCCAACACACAAACCTTCTCCACTTCTCCACTAGGTGTCGTTGTATTGTGTTAATCGTTTGGCAAAATACATTTTGTACAAATACACAAAAATCTTAAACTGATGGGTTTTATAGTGGTTGGAAACCAGCTGAACTACTAGATAAACCACCTGAGGTCAGCATGGCTTAGTTGGGAGACCATCTTGAACCAGCTAAAACCAACAAGCTAGCTTAGGTTGGTTTAAGCTGTTTTTGTTTTTTGTTTTTCAGATGGAATCACGGGTAGTGTGATACGCATTTTGTGATCTGCAGTGTGATGGAGGGCATCAACCACCATCAAGAAAACATTAATATTTTTATGAATATCAATAAATTGCAATAAACACATACACACACACAAACACAGTTTGAAAATTTAAATTGCTGCTTCAACTTTTACATTTAGTCATTTAGCAGATGCTTTTATCCAAAGCGACTTACAAGTGAGGACAATGGAAGCAATCAAAATCAACTAAAGAGCAATGATATGCAAGTGCTATAACAAGTCTCAGTAAGCTTAACGCAGTACACGTAGCAAAGTTTTTTTTAATTATATAATAAATAAAAAAACAGATAGAATAGAAAAAGAATAGAGCAATCTAGTGTCAGAGCCCTTCTTTTATTTTTATTTTTGATAATTGTATAATAGAAATAAAAAGAAAACAAATACAAAAGAATAGAGAAGCTAGTGTAGTTTAGTAGTAGGCCTAGTTTTTTTTTTTTTTTAAAGAAAACAAGCAGTTAGTAAATGAATAGAGTGCAAGTCTAAACAGGTCAAGTTTTTTTTTTTAAAGAATAGAATAGAGAGTGCTAGAGTTAGAGGGTCAAATAAAAATGGAAGGGATGTGTTTTTAGCCGATTCTTGAAGATGGCTAAGGACTCAGCTGCTCGGACTGAGTTGGGCAGGTCATTCCACCAGAAGGGAACATTTAATGTAAAAGTCAGTGAAGGATTTTGTGCCAAACTTTTTATTTATTTATTTATTTATATATTTATAAATCAGTCACAATGTACAGTTTATTGCACTTTTAGACTATTTTTAATTTTAAAAAATGATTAGGAAATTTTGAGTGGAAAAAGTGGAAAAGTGAAATAGGCAGGAAAAAATGTTGGGATAATATTTTGACAGTGTAAATTATGAGTTAATAACACACGAGGTAGGCTATATGAATAGCCTATAAAGTTGCCTATTTAAAAGAAAGAAAGAAAGAAAGAAAGAAAGAAAGAAAGAAAGAAGTGTTATTTCAACAAACCTTAAACTGCTCAAAGAGTCACTCAGAACCATATAAAATATTCTTATGCAAAGGTTTTGCAAATCTCCAGTGAAACTTGAAAGCAAACTCCTCTTAAGCTTCCACTACCTTTGGTTTGATGTAACCCGGCCCATCTGGTGAAGAGAGTGGCCCAAAACTCAAAGAACTGGGGGGAGAAGTGAAGATAGAGGAGGGCAGATCGGATTGAAAACAAATCACGCCAACAGATCTCCCACCGCACATCACATCTGACGATTCAGCAAACTTGCTTGGGGTACATTTCTGTCGTGTTGACGGCTAAATTACTTTTTAATGTTCGAGTAACTACAGTCGTTTGAAGTCGCGTGATGATGGATCGTCAAAGTTTGCGAGATGCAACTGTAGCGCTTCGTCGTCCGCGCATGATGTAGTTTTTCCTTAAACATTTGCAAAACAAAATAATTCGCTGATGGAGTTTCGTGACAGAAACCAAGGCACTTTTAGCATTTTTGTTTTAAGTACAACAACGTTGTTTTTCGGATGCACGCTGGACAACTGAGCAACTGACTAACTTTACAGCATCAAAACAGGTAAATATGTATTTCGTTATGATTTACTCTTAGGTTAGCAAACACAGTGTGCGTGCAGCTTTCATGGGAACAGTTTCCATTTCATTTTATCTCTCAATTGTTTTAAATGTCGCGACATAAACTTGCTGTATTGGAACGTGTCATGTGCTATAGCCATGTTGACATGATTTAGCAGTTTACTTTTCATAGTAGCTATATTTAATGACTTCGACTTGAGCAATCTCAAACTTTTGTCAAGTGTCCTAGGTAGGGATGGGAATCGTAAAGAATTTGTCGATTCCATTTTCGATTCAGATTCTTCTGAACGGTTCCGGTTCTTAAAGATTCGTTTAGTTTTTTTTAGGCTACTGAATGCCATTCTCCGCAGTCTGCCGCCAAATGACTTGATGATCTGAGATCTGGATATAAGAAATCCCAAACAGACTTATGCAATCCAAATAGCCTATATGCAATGTTTATAACTTCTACGTTGGCGCTTAACTACTCAGATTTAAGTTTCTTTAGCCTTGTATACAACATATCAGTACATCAGTAGCCTTAATAGCTTATTTATTTCGAGTCCAAACACGGCAAAAGTGTGGTTTAGAAAGTGAATCAGATTGATTAAGTAACCGACTGATTTATAAGCTCACAACTGTTATTTGTTCGGGAATCAAACCTCACTTATCGCGTTGTTTGTTTTTAAATCATGAGTTATTCGTTCAGGATCAGACTATGATTTTGATTCACTTCAAAAGAACCGGTTCATAAGAGTCGTTGGCAATCAGGCTACTGTAGGCTGTATGTTTAAGATTGAGTGAAGGCATAGAACTGTAGAAAGCAATTTTGGTGAACCGAACGTCATTAAAATAATTCAGTTCTGGTTTAGAAAAATGTAACCGGTTCTCAATAATAAACAGTTCCCGGCTGTTCCCTTAAAATGTAGTCTGTTTGTAAATGCCATGCATAGTTAGTTTGTTCAAGTAAGTTCCCAAAGAAGATTTAAAAATATATATTATGTCTATAATTTACCAAGCACAACATTTATTTGGCTTTTCTTTGGTTTTTCTGTTGGAACACAAGCTCAAGTAGGTTAACTAGTTGCCACTTTATACAAAAAATGCTGCAAAGAATTTAGGTATTATCTAAGTTTCACTTTGTGTGTTTAAAGGATTGGCAAAAAAGTACGGCAAGAGTGTGCCTTGTTTTCCTGAAAAACAGAAAAGTGTGTGCATGTGTTAAATTTAATGTGATGCCCAGTTGAGAGCATTAGCATAAGAATAAAAGGTCTTAGTGAATTTACCATTGTGTAGAATGAGAAGCGCCAGCAGTCAGAGGCAAAGCGAGTGAAAGGATTCAAAAAGAAAAAAAATGATGGTGCATTCAGATTATTCAGCCTGGTTTGGGCTACGGTCATCAGCTTCTGAAACATGGGTCGACCGTGTCACTTTCATCTTCCCTTCCTTGCAGCTCTGCACATTTTCACACATTTCCCTCTTGTCCTGCTGCCTAAATCAGGGCTGTTCAGCCTTGGAATTCCGCGGGAGATTTTAACAAATGCTCATAAAGGGGGTCTGACGTTGCACATTCACCGGCCAAGGACGAGACAAGACAAGACAATGTGATGACATTGAAGGAAAAAGTTTTAGAAATACCTCTGCTGTTAGGATGGAAAACATCAAGGACATTTTTGTAAAGATTTTTTTTTACATGTTTTAATCATTGTCATATTCTTGAGAATACAAATGCAGTTATTTTATTGTACATCCTCAGCAAACTAAATTAATTCTCAAGTTAAAAAGGTGTAACTCTTTGGAATCTCAAAGAGCTGAACTAGACCTAGACTTTATATCTTGGTCAACACTGTGGCAAGACCTTGAATCTCTTTATCGCCAAGCAAGAGTGCCTGAAGTACACTTGTGCCTCAAAGTGAATTGATAAGACTTTAATAGCCATTAAAAGTGCTGTGAAAGACAGCTGTGTTTCAAGTTTGTGTGCCGTGTTTCTAGTGTCGTTCTGAATTGAAGATGAGGGCAGTGTGGTGAGAAAACAGAGATGTGAGAAGTGGTAGCTGCTTACATTCATTTGCCTTCTCAAAGGCTGTTCTTTGAAACCCATCTCCTTGGCTTTGGCCCGTAGGACACGGGACAATCCCTGCATTTTAGTAGCTGGTGTCGGACACCTCTCCAGACATCTGCCTCATTCTCTCACAAGTGTCTGGGGTTAATTAGGATCACATCACATCCGGTTTATGAGTGTGGATGGGGGTCCTTCAGTTTTTTTTTCTCCCTCTTTCTGTCATGCAACTAGCAGAGCATCATTGTTAAAGGGTTAGTTCACCCCAAAATGAAAATTCTGTCATTAATTACTCACCCTCATGTTGTTCCAAACCCATAAGACCTTCGTTCATCTTCGGAACACAATTTAAGATATTTTTGATGAAATGTGAGCGCTCTCAGACCCTGCATAGACAGCAATGCAACTGAAATGTTCCCAAGTCCAGAAACGTAGTAAGGACATCGGTAAAACAGTCCATGTGACATCAGTGGCTCAACTTCAGTTTTGCGAAGCTACAAGAATACTTTTTGAGTGCAAAGAAAACAAAAATAACACAATTTATTTAACAATTCTTCTCCCCCGAGTTACGTCTTCCGCTTTACAAAGCCATTAAATAGCATATGGCAAAATCAGCGAAAGGCCAGAGTTTGATTGATTGACCTCATTAGTCATTGGCAACTTTTGAAAAGCTTAAAGGAAATAAGGCCCATTACAAAGAGTCCTAGTGCCTCAGAAGAAATAGCAAGTTTTCGTTTTGAGGGACTAGTTGATCTTTTACATATGCTGGAGACTCACCATATGTGTTATTTTTAATAGTGCATCAATGCATTTTATATGAATTCCAGATCCCAATGGATTTGGAAAAGGTTGTTGGTGTAATGCATGCTCATGTGCGCGGGTAAAGAAAGTACATGGGCAAGAACGCTGTTCACCTTCCTCTGAGGCCTGTTAAGTTGTAAACCTTCTTCTTTGTTCTCCTTTGCATTTTTTTTCGCTCTCATACGTGCACTCTTTCATTTCCTTTGTGCTGTGGGCTGGCGGGCCACCGTTTAAAGAACAGCTGGAAAATGAACAGTTGAAATGTATACTGTTTACATTAAGTTATATTTGACTTGCCATAGCTGTGACTCTAAACACAGTGAACGGCTAACGTTTCCCAAACCACACGTCCACCTGTGATTCATGCAAACCTCCAGACACAGTATGCGGAGGACGGACCTAAATTTATTTTATTAGCTGACCATGAATAAACATCATACTCAACCAAAATTACAAGTCTGTATTTGAATTTTAGATGAGGTGTAGTGACAGCTGAGTACGTTGGAATATCCATAGAACATTAAAACAAGCTGTGGTACTGGGAATTATATGTATAGAAAACGGTACGAATGAGTTCAGTGGTTCTCAAACTGCATAGGAGTTTCCCACGACTCAATATAGTCCTTTTTCCCTTTGGAATAATTAAGCTTTTTCAATGTTATTTCTAATGTATGATCTATATTAAATGTTATACAGGAGCAATCAAAGTCCATGCACCACACTGATATTCTTGCACTAAAAAAGTCAAAAGAATACAAATATACATTATACTTGTTATACAGATTGTGAACATTGTAGTTCAATTCTCGAAAGAACATGTAGTGCAACTAGTGTAGCCCAATTCTCAAGCAAGTGACTCTGAATCAATACTACTTCTTAGTAAATTGTGTAAACGGTGTAGATCGATTCCCAATCAGATGACTCTAATTAGTATGTTCTTGTTAGTGAACCAGAAACATAAAGTGCAGTTAGTGTGGACTGATTCCCAAAAATGATTGACTAATCAGTCAATTCCTTTTAGTAAATCAAGCACACACTGCTTACTAATCAGTGTTGTTACTGATTGCACTCTAAAAATGCTGGGTTGTTTCAACCCAACTTTGGGTCAAATATGGACTAACCCAACCGTTGGGTTAAATTTTTACATTAAATTTTTAACCCAAATGTTGGGTTAGTCCGTTTTTATTCGTCAACAATATTGCATTATACATTTAATTATAGTCATCGTCACATGACCAGCATTTACGTTGCGTCTCGGCTCGTTTTCGTCACGTGATAAAGGTTCGTTGACGACGATATTTAGTCATAATTTGTTCGTTGACGAAAGCAACACTAGTTAAATTAAATATGTTTTTGCTTTTTTTGTATTTATTTAGTGTTGTTATTAAATATTCAGGCCAGTTATTATATTTGTGCTGTCTTAAAATTCTGAGACAACTCAATTAAAGTGTGTTTTTTATACATTTATTACTGAAATTATCTCACTATTTATCAGTGGAATTACATTTATTTTTTCGGAATACTTCTTGAAGCTACTAAAAGAATCATTGATGAAGCTGTTAAGGAACTGGAATTGTTCATATGAATAAAAAAAACCAGTACAGGAATCGATAAATTCTTTACAAATCCCATCACTGTCTTGAATTATTTTATTTTTTTTGATCAAAGGTGGTACTTATCCTGAAAAGTTTGTGAACCACTGAGTTGGTAGAAGTTTTACTTGATATGCTTCTCAACAAGGGAGGAAAGAATATAAACCTGTGTGTGTGTCAGGATAGGCCTTATGTGCAGCTTACTATTAAGTCAACAGCCAGCGTTAAATCAAAGTGCCGTGTGACACTGTGGCCTCTGAGGGTTACCTTTGATGTGCTAGTTAATTAATTCCTGAAGGGCTGCCGACGGGCTATCCAGTTCTCCATTATGGGAACCTCTTCACAGCGGCTGCCTGTATCGTTGTTACAGTTATTGTATCATCTTCACAGTCGCAGTTTACCCTCTCACTGTCACGGGCTCAAATAATAGCACACTGTTCCAAGTGTTTGTTGTCAGAGCTAATCGGATGCAGAAACCGAGTCTGAATTGCAGAGGCCACCGGCGGTTCGCCGAGGTAGTCTTCTGTTTCCGGAGTTATTGGAAACGGAGAAGTCGATGCAAGGGAGTTGTGATTTATCAGGCGGCCTCCCAGCTCCTGACCAGACTTGCCAGGAATGGAGTGGGCAGATAGATCAGTCTCATTGCGTTCCATAGGATGAGCAGGGAGATCCAAAGAGGAGCGCTGAATCCCCGCCAGGCCACAGACTCCTTTCCAACAGACTGGAAGACGAGCTGGATGTGTTGAGCAAGGAGAAGCCATGTGGTAAGCTTTAGCAATCAGCCCGCTCTGTTCCCCCGAAACGCATGTCCACTCCCGCTCCTGGCCTCTCCCTGAACGCCGCGCTCGCTGTGGAATTCTCTGACTACGCTGTGCTGGATAAGGATCATGTGTGTCCCTGTCATCATCTCGCAATTCCCGGTGTAGCTTAAATATATGACTCCCCACATTGGGACCTTTAGAACAGTGAGCGTCTCGAAGATTAGAAACATTCATGAAAAGGGAAACTACTGTCATTATTTTGTGCATAGCAATTTTCAGATTTGGTCTATTCTATACTCAAAACAATAGAGTGCTGAAGCAGTGAATCCTAAAAGCTGGAAACGAGTGAGCATCAATAATGGGTTATTGGTTACATGGTTGAAATAAGGTCTGTGGTTAACATAAGCTCAGGATATTTTCACAGCGACATAAAATACATCAGTATTTCCACGCTCATGATTTTTATTAAGCATTTTTGTGTCTTGAAAAAGGCCATTGCTAACAAGTGGCTAAATGGGATTACAGAGGTTGTCTGGGATATTGTTTGTGCTTGCGCTCATTCAAACTATTCCAACTCAAACTTTCCAGCTTGTAGATTTTAAATAAGGATCATAAGATTTGTCAGAAGCTTAGTGGTGGTAACATTGAAATCATTCGACGGTGGTGTAATTTGTTCGTAGGATAGCTTTAGCTTTTTACAGTACGTCTGGCGATTTTTATTTAGGCTTCAAAATTCATAAAAGTTGTGTTCATTTGTGAAGGTTACATTGATGATCAAAACGTGGAAGAACCATAAACTTTTGTTGGTCACAGAGCCTATTTTCTGCAGTAATCCAAAAGCCAATAGAAAAGTCCTGTTGGCTTTTTGTGAAGGGAACCAGAGTGATGCAAACTTACGGAATGGCCTACACAATTTCGTCATCCTTCAAGCGCTCTATTGTATGGCTTCAGAAAACCTTTGTTTGGACCTCTTTTATCATCCTTTTTGTAGTTTTGGAGCTTGACAGCTCCTGGCCACTATAACCTGTTGTTCTTATAAGCATAATAGCTTATGAGAAAAAAGGTTTGGAGTAACATGAGGGTGAGTAAATGATGACAGAAACTGTATTTTTGCCTGACATTTCAAATTGATATTTATAATAGTGCTGACAATAAACTATAGGTCTCTAATTGGCCAGCAGGTTATCACAGCCAACTCACAGATGGACGAAGTGTCAGGGTGTAAAGCAGCTGGTAAATTTAGGAATCCACACAAACACCATCACACGTTACAGATACCAGTGTGTCTCCACCCTCCGGACCCCTGCACAGCTGACAGACCACTGACTTGCAAAACAGACAACAACAAAAAAGCTGTAAAATAGGCTCACACATGCCGACACCATGAAGAAATCATCAGAAAGACCAAGATAACAGAGAAGCCTCACACTTTGAACTGAGGAGATGCGTGGACCTCAGGGTTCAGGGATGACTTTATATAGGAGAATGATGGACTGATATTTTCAAGATAGGATTGTGCATGTAGCTCATAAACCAAACAGTGAAATGATAAATTGGATAGTTCTAGCTCTAGATTCTGTTCAGACGAGGTGTGCTAATTGCTGATAGATGAAATAAATGCTGATAAATCTATGATCACTGCAACCATAAACAGTCTACAGTTAGGCTAATGAACTATATTGCTTGCTTTTTTATTCTGAAAATAAAATTAAATTAAACAATACATTTAATTCAAATAATATGAATAAATAAATAACAAATGGAACATTTCTGATAATAGTTCTAGCTCTAGATTCTGTTCAGACGAGGTGTGCTAATTGCTGATAGATGAAATAAATGCTGATAAATCTATGATCACTGCAACCATAAACAGTCTACAGTTAGGCTAATGAACTATATTGCTTGCTTTTTTATTCTGAAAATAAAATAAAATTAAACAATACATTTAATTCAAATAATATGAATAAATAAATAACAAATTGAACATTTCTGATAATTAATTAAGAATTGTTTGTTCACGTTATTTATTCAAATTAAACAATACATTTAATTCATATAATATTAATAAATAAATAATAAATTGAACATTTCTGTATTTTATCATATTGCTTTTTTTTGCAATTTTATAAAAGCAAAACACGCTTGAGGTCATGCACCACAGGGATTTTATTTATTTATTTATTTATTTAGACTGAATATTTATGGGATTTTTTTTTATGAATATGTAAATAAAAATAAATAAATAAATGAAATATAAGTAAAAGAATAAAAAGTTCAAATAAAAAATGAAAGTTAAGAAGAATATAAAGTTTAAAATAAACACAGAACATATTTAATGAAGGGAAAGTAATACAAAAATCAAATGAGTACTTCATTTAGGATTGTATTTGTTTTGTGAAGTCATTTCTTTATTTATTTTAATTTCTGCAGGTTTAGGCCTCCATAGTTATTGACCAATTGAAAAAAAAAAAAAGAATTTTAACCATTGTTAAAATACATTGGCTGTTTAAAAACATGCATAATCACGAAAACAGCCATGTGCTGGTTGTGCAGTTGGCATTCGTAATATTTCCTTAGCCTAAATGATATTTACCCGTAATGATACAGAACACCCTCAAGCTGCCGAGCCAAACTGTACAATAAAATACGTCCCATTCAGTAAGTTAGCTGCTAATTACGTTGAAACTACATTACACCACAACTATAATTGCCTTCACAAGCGTGTAATTAACATTTGTGTCTGTTGCTTTCTGGGAGGACAGACGGAGGGATGACAGCTGGGCCTGTAGCGAGAGAGCGCTAACTACCCATTTGGTTTAGTGACCCGAGCAAATGGTGTACAGAGAGAGCAAATTCTTTCCTGAGATCTGTGATGTGACACGCAACAGCTGCACTACACTCTGTTAAAGTATCCTCTCAGTAAGCCTCACCTTATTTATAAACACTTGCAGTATAAACACAGCTCTCATAACGATTTAATTAGGTGCACAAACATATACAACTACATTCTCAGCACACTCAACAGAGCTTCGCTTTGACCCTCGCTGAGACGCTTTCTGAAACGATAGACTTGGTTGTAAAGTCAACATCTGTTTCAGATTTTTAGGAGGACAAAGAGATCAACCACAGGATATTGCATATATGCAGGGGTTTAGGGGTTGGGGGGATGGGTAAGGTCATCCTTTGGTCTTTGAGACGTTTTCCTTGCTGGTCAGCGGGGTATATCTGCATGCCAACTCATCAGGTCTGTCAGTGTTCAGAGGAGGATGTTGTAGTTCTGCTGCTTTGCTCTGAAACATCTGACTTCTGTGCTCATTCATATTCATGGTTGTTATGAAGGTCAATAGTGAGAGATTCTGATTGCTTCATTGAGTATGTGCAGCATTATTATATTCCAGAAATAACAAGATCTTTCATGTGGGTTGATAATTATGAACAGTAAACATCAAAGGAAAATGATTTTCTTGGCATTTAAACAGTGGAGAGCAAGAATGCAAGCACATTTAGTTTAGAAAATGGTGAATTTAGCGTCATACTTCAATGGTAAGGCTTCATTGGGTGTGTTAGAATGGCATACAATATTGTTTGTAAAAAGCATTTTAACTTTAAATGACCAAGATTGACTTGACTGTAGGTAAAAATTTACTGAACAGTATTCCCAATTTTTTTTTTTCAGATTTTTTAAAATGTTGCATGCATTATTTGATAACATTTTACAATAATAATAAAAAAAAGTGTTACTAAAATCATCATAATTTAGCAATTTTTACTGCAAGATATACTGTATTGTCTATCAGTCATAAAAACACAGTTATTGTTCTAATTAGGGCTGGGCGATATAGCTAAAAAATTTATCAACGATATAATGTTTCATATCGTTCGGTATCGATAATTATTGACATTTTTTATAACCTTTTTTAAAACAAAAAGCAATAGAAAAAAATGTTTACATTTAACCACTGTATTTATAACACAATTTATTGAGACAAACAACAAATATTTTTTGTTTTAACAATCAAACACAATAAAAATTAAACAAACTATACTACCATTCAAAAGTTTGTGTCGGTAAGATTTAAAAAAAAAGAAAAAAAAGTTTTTTTTGTAACGTCTCATATGCTCACCAAAAACTGCTTTCATTTGATCAAAAATACAGTAAAAACAGCAATACTGTGAAATATTATTACGATTTAAAATAAGTGTTTTGTATTTTAATTTGTTTTCAAAATGTTATTTATTCCTGTAATGAAAAAGCAGAGCTGAATGCTCAAGAAACATCTTTTATTATCAATGTTAACAGTTGTGCTGCTTAGGTTTGTGGAAACTGATATATTTTTAGAGCATTATTTGAAATGGAAATCATTTGTAACATTATAAATGTCTGTTACTATCACTTTTGAACAATTTAATGCATCCTTGCTAAAATCAAATCATTAATTTCTTTTAAAAAATGAATTAATTTAAATGATATAATGGAAAAGTGTTGTAGTGTGTTAAAGTCATTACTCAAAAGTGATGTAATTATGGCTCAGTGGAAGTAAGTGATCCCAATATAATATAGAGAAAGCAATTAGTAATTTATAATTGATAACCATTTTAGATTCACTTTCCTGACCCTGTTGACCTCATGACATTATATGCACTTCATGTTTGTAAAGTTATCCATGTTCCTGGATAACAAGATGGCACTTTCCACATGCAAACGGACACTGAACACACAATTAAGATTAAGTATAAGGAAACAATCTTGTCTAATCACTTAGAAATGAGTTATTTTGAATATAATTCACACTTGCATTTATGACCGCTCAGCATGGTTTAATGCAAAAGATAAGATGCCAAAGAAGACTAGAGAGATCTTCAAGTAAGAGGAAGTTTGTTTTCCATTGTGTTGTGTGAGGCAAGCCGTAACACAGTTGAAAAGGAATGAGGCTCCAAACCAAACATGCTCATGTCATTAGCATACAGAAAGTGTTTATTTGTTAATTTAGCTGTTTACTTATGTATCTATCCTGTGGTTTGTTTTTCTGCTAAGAGCTTATAATGCTATCGGAGTGTTGAATAGAAGCATGTGCTTCTAGAATTGCACTCGTCACTTATTGATAGAAAATGTTCAGCTGTATAAGATGGTACATGGTGTTTCTTCAGCATCCATTTGATTGCGCAGAAGGGCCACAGGGTTTTCTCTCTCATTATCTCTGGGTTTTGTCGACCTGTCCTTTTTTTCACCCTCCCAGTCCTGTGGGGTGGATGGTTTTTTTCACACCTGTTGCTTCCTTTCAGACTGATTACAGGCACTGAAAGAAGCCGTCAAAGCTGCCTGTCATGTATTCAGGGAAAAAAATTAAGAAAAGTTCATGGAGCTTCCTGGAAGAAAAACACTTTTCACACTTTGGGAGTCCACATAATTGCTGGTGTTAAGTAGTCGGTGTAATTGCATTCCTGAAAATGGAGGGAAAGTTGTGAAGATAAAGGGGATTGTGTCCAGTTTTAATTGCTTGACTTCACCTGCCTTTGTCAAACTATTGGCTGGAAGGAAATCAAATTTACAACAAGTATAAAGTGAATCAAATGTCCTCCTACGGCTCTTCCCTTACAGCATACTTTTGTAGAATTGTTCAGCTCTAATCATTATCTGTGACGGAGAATTTGTTAAGGTGGTCTACACGGTCAATCCGTGAGCAGGAGTGTTCAAAGGGGGGATTTTGTGAACGGTCACGACTGAACTTTCTGGCCCAGCAGTAGGTGGGGTAATGCGGTAGGGGGCGGCTATGGAGGATTAGCCCACAAGCCTACGTGGTCTCACACCCCTCTGTCATGTCAGCATTATTTGTCAGCATCATAGACTGTATAGGGTCAGCATGCCCCCCGAAGGGGAAACAGGGGAACTGAATTCAACGGAACACCGGCATTGTAGGCTACTCTCACAGGAAACAGTCCTTGTAAATACAACTTAACCACTGATTTCTAGTTGTGTCCTCTTTTGGAAGGCCAAACAAAGTAGTTTCGCTTTCACAACGAAACACCGCATCTCCACGACATGGCGGTGGCGGCGGCAACAATACTTCAGCGAGAATCAAAGTTACGCCTTCATTCTTTGCGTATACATTTGGGCGGTGTTATGCAAATCTTCCCACACAGTGACGTAGACATGTGGGGGCGTGTCTAAACGAGGCGTTTTAGGAGGGCTAACTTTTATAAAGAATATCTCTTTGGGTTTGAGACTTTAGTCTTTGCAACTTTAGGGATCTTATCTATTCACAAACAGCTTGTAACACTCCAAAGAGAAAGGAAAACTTGAAATCGCATCATGTGACCCCTTTAAAATGATCAAAAGTGACGGTAAAGACGTTTATAATGTTACATAAGATTTCTATTTTGAATAAATGTGGTTCTTTTGAACTTTCTATTTATCAAATAATTCTGAAAAAATTATCATTTAATTATGAAAGCAGCACAGCTGTTTTTAACATTGATAATAGTAAGAAATGTTACATAAGAAATACATTTTAAAATAGAAAACAGTTTGTAATTTGTGAATTTGTGCAATTTGTAAAAATACTTTAGTTTTACTGTATTTTTTGATAAAATAAATGCAGCCTTGGTGAGCATAACAGACTTCTTTCAAAAACATTAAAAAAAAAATTGCACCGACCCCAAATTTTTGAATGGCAGTAATGGTTTGTTTGTTTATTTATAATCAGTTATATATTATATTGGCTTTGCTCTCTAGATATCGGTAACAAGAAATTGTCTGATGCATGTTATAATAACGTTGAAATAATTAATTATCATCTTTGACAGGTATTTATGAGTCATTGTTACTGTGTGTCGATTCCAAGGCAGATTTGGCTGCAGTAATACTTGTTACTGGCAAAAGAAGGTGACCAGTGCCAGTAATAGCATGTTTGTGTTTGACTAATGTCATCAAAAGTGATTCAGTTCATTTAACATTCTCTTTTAACAATCGTGCTAATGATATGGAACAAGAAAAACCTTAAGTCCTGGAAGGTGGTTTCCATAAGAGACATATAGAAATGTCCCAGTTGTTATAATTGGCCTGTGTACATTTGATGACAACACTGACTTCACAAGCAACATTAGGATGCATCTCCTTTACTTACATCTCCAAAGGAAAGTATGAAGAGGTGTCAGTGAGACAGGATGGCAAATGTACCCTCTTGGCTAACAAGCACTGAGACAGATGCTGGCCAACTCCAACAGTCCACCTCTAATCGGCTTACCTTGGCAAAGGGATGTTTGTCTGGCACAAGAAAAGGCTGATGAATGTGGCCACAGGTACTCTTACAGGATGCTGAACATAAGAAAATTATATTTTGGATTTGCATGTAGAAACAACATTCAAAAGGTCAAAAATAAAGCATCATTTAGTTTGCATGCATAATTTTCCTTTTGCAGCACACTAATATGCTAGTTATTTTCCCTAATCTGTGCTTGTGGTATGAAAAATGCAGGTGTTTTTTGTTTGTTTGTTTGTTTGGGGGGTTTTTTTGAGAAGGAAAATATAAAGTGTATGACAGTGTGTGTTCTTTATCTCAGTTGTTTTTTTCCCCAATTTCCCTTATTTTGATTTTTAATTTGAAGGGGAATGGGCTGCCAAATAGCTTGTTGATTATGGCAAAAATGTGATAATTTTGGTCAATATTGAGATCAGGATTATTTATCACAATTACTCATTGACTTTGGAAAAGAAAAAGAAACCTTCCCTGTCCATTCAACAAATTCAACTAAAAAGTAAAAGTAAAAATTGAGTAAAAGGAATAAAAAATAACAAATACATAAAATAATAAATAATTATATAAATTTAAATAAGATTGAATTTGAATAAGATCAACAGTAGTGTACTTCCACAAGCTACTAAAATCTATTAAACAATTATAGAGGTTCTGATCAATGCAAAACAGAATGCTGCACAATAATCTTTTATCTTGATTATCTTGTTTTCATAATCTTCGTAATGTAAGTCTAAATCAAACCAAAATTTGATTAATCACCCAGCTCTTCGATCTATTCAACATTTAGTTGTTTAACTATGTGTTACATAATATGAGTGTTGATGTGAAAATGATTGTTGCCCTATTTATTTAAACTAATTCTGAGTACATCATGCTTTGCATACATACTTGTTCATTTGCTGAAGAACAAACAACATGGGCAGCCACAATCAGAGACTGAATGGCCTCAGTTTGGACCTCTTTTCAATCCTAAACCGCTCGCTGTTTGCTCTGAACCAAGGATAATCTTGTAGGTTACACAAAGTTAAACAAGCGGCGTGCTGCCAAGTCATCTGCCTTCAGCACAGGCACTCGAGCGCTCTGACAGAGCTGCCATAGAGGAGGTTCTCCGCACGCTCTCTGCTTTGTCTCTTCTGGTAACATGGCATTTCTACAACGGCTCCTCTAAGCTCTCAAAATAAACAGACAAGCCATGAGACAGGGCAGAGGGATGTGAAGGCTTTTTCTTTAGAATTGTAGTTTATATAATGGAAACGTTTCAGTCAAACCCTCCGACTGCCATCTGGAAGATTTTATGCATTTTTAGAGCTTTGGAGGGAAGTAATAATATTGTCAATGTCCAGTTGTGACACCTCTTTTTGTCTGCTACCTATTTTGTTTGTTGCATGTTTTATCTGTTTCTGTGGCTGGCACGATTAAAGCTCAAATAACGCAGTTGTTGTTTTTGTCTTTCAGGCTCATCATGGAGACCACGAGTCCCACCACCACCACAGAAAAGAAGGAATGCAAGGGGTCAGGCCTGGATGGTAGAAGTTTCTCAGACCTTCCCAAAAAGCCCTCACCGACCACAGCATCCCGAGGTACGGTAAACGAAAAAAAAAAAATTAGGCAATGCACCTTTAAATTACTTTCTTTCCTATTCCGGTTTATTGTGTAAAGACCATTTATAGTTTGACTTACCAAGTGTTTGTGGCGCTTTTTTTCTGTTTGTTTAAAGGGGTGGTTGATTGCGATTTCACTTTTTTAATGTTAGTTAGTGTGTAATGTTGCTGTTTGATCATAAACAATATCTGCAAAGTTACGAAGCTGAAAGTTCAATGCAAACGGAGATATCGTCTATGTGAAAAATAATGTGTTTTTTAACAAACGAAGCATTAACACATGTTAGACTGCACCCCATCAACACAATCAAGCCTATAAAAAAACCAGTCAACCACCCCTTTAAGTTGTCCGTCCAGGTTTAGCTTGTTAGCACAACTCATTTAGCCCCTGGTGGTAGATGCCGAAACTACAGCATTGGGCTGCAAACTCCATTGACAGGGGTGTTTGAGAACCTGTTTAGAACAGTGTTATTTTAGTACTATTCAAGCTATTACAATATAATTAATATTTTAATTAGCTTTTATTTTGATATTTTCTGTTTTAATTTTAGTTTTGTGCATTTATCATTATATATGTCTTCTATTTAGATTTAATATATTTTAGATTGCCTTTTATTTTGTTTTAATTTTGGTACTTTAGCCTAAACTTGACAGCATTTTGTAATTTTTATTTAGGTTTTTCATTTAATATTTATATTTGATATTTAGTTTTAGTTAACAATAACTACACTGTTTTAGAAATCGTTATTATTATTAAATTTGATATGCCTAGTAGTTTAAATTGTTGTTGATATTAAAAATATTTAAAATGATAATTAAAAGTAATTTTGACATTTTGCAAAGATACGTTTATTTTCAATAAAAAATAAAAAAAAAGTTAATTTTCAATTAGAATTAAAGGGTTAGTTCACCCAAAAATTCTGTCATTAATTACTCACCCTCATGTCGTCCAAACCCGTAAGACCTTCATTCATCTTCAGAACACAAATGAAGATATTTTTGATGAAATCCGAAAGCTTTCTGACCCTCCATAGACAGCAGTGCAACTGACACGTTCAAGGCCCAGAAAGGTAGTAAGGACATCGTTAAAATAGTCCATGTGACATCAGTGGTTCAACTTTCATTTTATGAAGCTACGAGAATACTTTTTGTGTGCAAAGAAAACAAAAATAACAACTTTATTTAACAATTTCTCAGTCTTCGACGCACGTTTACAAGAGTACTGTGATGCATTGGCGTGGTGCTGCTGACGCAGGAGCCAGCGTTCCGAAAAGTTCTCATATTCATAGAATGAAGGTTGAAACACTGATGTCACATGGATTATTTAACAATGTCCGTACTACCTTTCTTAGTTTACTACCGTACCTTGAACGTATCAGTTGCACTGCTGTCTATGGAGGGTCAGAAAGCTCTCTGATTTCATCAAAAATATCTTAATTTGTGTTCTGAAGATGAATGAAGGTCTTACGGGTTTGGACGACAGGGTGAGCAATTAATGACAGAATTTAAATTTTTGGGTGAACTATACCTTTAACACCCTAGGTTACGCAAAAGACGTGTTCATAATTGTCTGAGATACATATATGTAAATATATTGCATATCAGTCCGGTTTGCTTATGTATCACTTGTTGACTCAAAGATGCGAAGGAAAGAGTGAAGAGAATGGACGAGAGGCTGTACATGTTTAAAATATGTCAGTGAATGTGTGATGAAAACCCTTCTCTAACTAGGTTGAAAGACCTTGTTCTTACCTCCAGAGTATAAATGTTATAAATTTCTTAAAGCTTCAGGGAGAGCAGTGGACTGCGCTGTCCATCTGACAAACATGAAGATGGTGAAAGACCTTTGAAATGCTAATGACCTGCTCATATTATGGCATCTTACTGTTTAATGAGGGGTTTGGTGGCCTGCCATGAGAAAGCAATGATCATAAATTGTTTAAGACAAAAGGAGAAATAGGGCATCGGTGTGCCCGGTCTTTGGAAGGGTGTTATATTTTGTCTCGGTGTATGATGTTGTGGGTTTAATGAATGTTAAAAGAGTTTGTTTGCATATTTAGAAACCTGAAAAGTATGATAACAGGAAATACTCAAGGAATAGTAATTTATTTTGTGTTTTGTTGTTTGTTGGTTTTTGGCTAGTATGAAGGCTTTTGAATGCAAACCTCAATGATAGTGAAGGACCTTGTTCTCACCACTGGAGACTAGAAGATATGTATTACTAATCATGGCTGTCTGAGCTTGTTAGCATCATGGTTTTTGGCCGCCGGGGTCTGTGCTGAGATGGTAATGTAGTTTTTCATTGTATGACATATTTTAAAAGTGTTTGGTGACACCAACAGAGTTTGTTGGCCTGCCAGAGAAATAAAGAAAATGATTTTTTGAGAGTCGTCTTTGATATTATGATCACATTTTTTCATAATACATTCTGGTTATTGTTGACACTGCAATTCTGTGTTGCTTCATACCCATATAACATGAATAAATCAACAAATATGTGCATTAATTATGCATATATTATTGTATGTGTGTATGTATTGTCCGATAGCACATCAGTAGACTGTAAACCAAGTATGAAAGGAATGATTCACCAAAGAAATTTTAATTCTGTCACTTACTCACCCTGATGCCATTCCTGACATTTGACTTTCTTTCTTCCTTGAAACAAAAATAAATCAAATTTAAAAAATGCCCTGGTTATTTTCTTTACATAAACATGAATTTACAATGAATGGGTACTGAAGCTTTTAGGCTTCAAATATTATAATTTAAATGGTCCATACGAATGAAAATTTAGTTCGTTGTTCACTGATTAAAATCTAGCTCTCCTTAACTTGTTCATGAAATATGTATCGATGTCCAATTCTTGAACAAATTATTATTATTAGTCTAATATGAAGACTAATAATTCAAATCATACCTAACCTTTTCTTGAGTTTCTCCAACTTACTGACTCATGTACATCCTGTACATCTATGAGCATTTAACAGTCCATTTTGTAAAAGATACATTTCATTTTGAATGCAGAAGGCATGAAATATAGTGCACAATATTGTATGACCAACTTAAATGGTGCTTTTGAGTCATTTTTGAATCCTGAAAGCTCCCGTCCCTATTTTATTGTAATTGCACTGAAAAAATGCACTGAAAGTGCATTCCTTAAAAAAGTCTGCTTTTGTGTTCAACAGAAGAATGTCAGTCATACAGGTTTGGGACAACATAAGGAACAAAATGACGGATACTAACCCTTAAACTCTGAAAAGCAATTAATTAATTCAACAAATGCAGCAATATATGAAGAATTTCTTAGTTCTTCTGCAAAAACATTTGGACAGTTACCCACATGCACTCAGTCCTGTCTCTGGAGATCTGCCTCTCTGCATGGTTTATTTTAAACCCTGCCTGTAATTGCCAATGAATCTGAAGACTTGGATTCTCTGATTCAAGTGTGGTTGACTAGAGTTAGAAGATCTGAATCCTGCAGGGCGATAGATCTCCAGGAGCAGGGCTCAACTTATTTAAAGCATTTCTGAGCTATTCAATACCTTTTGTTTCGTCTCACTTTTATGTCTATTTAAAGCTTTTGTTCAGACTTTTATGGTGCAGAATTTGTTTTATTGAGGTCAGTTTAGTGGTTACAGGGGATCTGCAGGATTTATTAGCTGCACGGTCCAACTTTTGTTAAGTACCTCGAAACAATGTGTGCTCGGTGTAGGTGCATGATACAGAGCAGGAATGAGGAAAGGTGTCAGTGTTTCAAAGGAAAATCTGCAAAGAAATTCCTCCAACCACAACACATTCTTTCCCACCAGTGCAGGCCAAATTTTAAACCAGTGTTCTCAAATTTAATTTGTCCTGACATGATCCCGACGCAAGTCAGTTCGCTTGGCTGCATTTATTTGATCACAATACAACAAAAACATTAATATCATGAAAAATTTAAATAATCGTTTTCTATTTTAATATATTTTAACATGTAATTTATTCCTGTGATGGCAAAGCTGAATTGTCAGCAGCCGTTACTCCAGTGTTCATTGTCACATGATCCTTCAGAAAATATTCAAATATGCTGATTTGGTGCTCAAGTAACATTTTTTCTTATTTATGATGAAAACTGTTGTGCTGGTTAATATTTTTGTGTAAACAGTGATACATTTTTCAAGATGTTATCTTCTAGCTTCAATATAAGTTCAATATAGTTCCTGGTTCAATATAAGCAGGCGGAGTTGATTTTTCCAGCCCAGAATCACCTTTTTTACATTAGTGAAATCACAGAGCGGTTCTAGATTGGTCTCCAGCACCATGTCAGAGAAAAAGAGGTATTTCTTTATCCCTCCTGAGTAGGTCTCCGTAGAGACGGTGAAGAATGGGTAGGGAGGCTGGGTGGGAGGAGCAGAGAGCAGTACAGCGGGCAGCCCAGGGGAGAGAGGCAACGCACCAGGGGTCAAGCCACTGGCAGAGAAAAATGTGGCTTAAAAAGCTGCTCCATCCACAGCCCACTCTAAAGGGACAGCCACTAATCTTCCTGAGAAAGGGATTTATTTTCTTTTTTTCCCCTCTGCCTTGCCTTTCTGTTTCTCTAAATGAGGCCCTTCCGCTGCAGTGGGTTTTCTGGTCCAGAGAAAGGGGATCTCTGACAGGATAGCATGAGCAGGCCACATTTATATTGGTGTTGTAGGTTTTTTGTCTTACATATACCGATTTGTAATGTCTTAGAAGTATAGTAAGTGTTGTGACTGTTCTTTTTTGTGTGGAACACACAATGTTATATTAAAAATTAAAATTCTCCAAAATGATGAAAAAACAACTTATTGTAAAAAGTAGCTTATACGACTTAATTGTTTTTAGCTTTACGACAACGTTTTGTGTTGAAATTCAAGTCATTACTCTGTGCCTCTCACGGATACTACTTTGTTCATTCCTGAAGTGAACTTTGGCCTGTATGGTGATTAGATTCCCTTTTTTGGACTGCCGCCTTGAACTTGAGAACAAAGCTGTCCAGAGTTGCTGTGCTTTTCGTCCAGTGTGCAGCCGGCTTTACTCAGTAATGTTTGGTCATCATGCTACAACCATTGACCGTGTCATAACGCTGCCATGAACTAAACTAGCGCAAACCCTTCAAATTTAGTGCATGAAACAAATAGTTACTCTTTGTATTGGTTTTGAAACTATCTCAGTCAATACTGACCCCACCATTGCCCGACACCCGAGAAGTCATGCAGGCAGCTTACAGGAAGGCCTATTGACTGAGTCTAATTTTTCTTCCTGTCAGATGTATGACCGCCCACTATCTGGAACAGACTGCAGTCTTTGCAGAAGATTGATATCATTTTAGAGTGGGAAATACTTTCATTTCGGCTTCCCAAAAGGTGACCAAAACGGTATAAAAGCACCTAGCCTCGATCCTACCTTGGCAAGAAAAACGAAGAGATCATTTTATTGCTGTCAGTGCATAGTTTGCTTCATATTTTTTTCCATTTTGTTCGCTTCCAGTCGCGCTCTTGTACTCGCTGCTCATTCGGTCCGTGTGGAAACAAGCTCTTTCACCAGCGGTTAAGGGGATTTGTGCAAAGTTTCCTTCATGTGGCTTTTATAAACAGCTAAGTAAATGGCTTTCCAAGATCCCCCTGCTCTCCTCATCTTAAATTTCACATGGGGGACTGACCAGCCCCAAAAGGGGATTTAAAGATTAGATATGGTAAGTGAAAGTAGGGGGATGTCTTGATTTTGTTTTTTCGGAGAGTCCACAGGCATTTGATTGTGGCATAAAATCTACTTGAAAAACATGAGATTCCGATCAAGAAGTTGAAGAAGTAGCTCCGTTCCCTTCCACACTCATTAAAGAAAGTAAAAGTCAGAGAAGTTGTGCCCTACATACGGAACGAGACTGGAAAGAGGAAGTCCAGTGCACTTATCCCTTTTTTGAGTTTGTTGAGTTCGGTCACATGGGTTTTAGTCTTTTTACTTTTCGACAGTTTGATGTTAAAAATGTCTGGTGTATTTCGAACATTAGTGTGCTTGAAAATAAAGAATACTATATGTATACTGTTAACATCAGAGTTCTGAGGAATATTTAAAGTGCAATGAAAGTACTGCTTCTTTTAAAATGCGCTCTTATGCATCGCAAACTTCGCGCGAGAGAAGATTGACTATTACAAGGGCAAAGACAAACTCATTTTGACCCATTTCTCAGATGTTGTATCTGCCAGACATAACGCGTTGACAAAGATACAGCCGCCACACAAAGATACAATGCATAACTGACTAAGAAATGAAAGAATGTGCCTCTGATATTACTTTAATGCTGGAAGGCTCTACCCTTGCTTCAAAGCCCCTTGTTAAAAGTCAAAAAGAGGGAGCTTTAGGCAACGTCTGCGCACATAAATCTCTCCATACTGGAGACATCTACACACACGGGGTCCAAAGACAACATGTTACATTCCAGGCCGTTTACAAGCAGTGGGAGACGAGTAAGGAGCAATATATGGATGCCTCGGGGGATTAGCCCACTCCCCTGCTCGTTCCCTATTCCTCTCTGCCTCCTTTTTTCTCCTTTTTTTTTAATAGCGTGCCATTCCCAGCATGCACCGTTTAGTCCTAACTTCAAACTCTGAGATAATTCCGTCCTTTTTATGTTTCCTTGTGTGGATTCAAAGGCTGTGGAGACTCGCTCTCACACAGGTGTTTTGGTGGCCCCTTTACTGTGAATGAAAGATCAGGGTATCTATATATGAAGAGTTTGGTTCCAAAACGCTATAAATCCATTTTGATTAATTTGAGTAAAAATGTGTTTTCTTTACCAAGAAAGTGGCAAGATGAAAACCACTATTTTCTGTTTCAAACTTTCACATAGCATCTTTAGGTTGTAATAACATAAAAAATTCAAATCCAGATTTTGATTTTCAAAGATTTATTATAAAATTGTATTATTTCCCTCCCAAAATGCAATAAATCCATGACACGTTTTTTATTTTTTATTTTTTTTCAAAATGCAATAAATCCATTGAATCAATATAAAAGTTATTTTTCATATTGAAACTGTTGAAAATACACAACATAGTAAGTTGATCCACATATGAAAGCCTCTGAACTTGGTCAATACTAATCTTATATGCAGGCACTGGACTAAAAATACATTCAATCAGTCATCGCTCCCAAAATGAATTCAACGGGTCATCTTGTTAATGCTATAAATTAATTACAACAATAAAAGAAAATTTCATCATGAACATACATGAACAACAATATCACATTAAACCACAGAAATTCCAAAATGACATTTCCCTTACATTCAACACATGTATATATATATATATATATATATATATATGTACAGGGTATCTGGTTTGGGCTCAGGGAGAATGCGGTGAAATGTAGTGTCCAGTGAACAGACACATCTGGACTGTCGTTAATGAAAACAGGGCGTGAACCTCTACCCACACACAGTCCTGAGCCAGACCCGCAGCCCAGTGAAGCATGACAGGAAGAGAATGTCTGAAGTCTTCCAGACATCTACGGAGGATAAACAAAGACAATATTCACTTCATGACACTCCTTCATCATTTACAGTACAAAAAGAATGTGCAAGCTGTTTTTGTAGTTGCTTAATGATACAAAAAGCCCTTTTTAAGGATTTGTAATGATGCATTCTTTTTAGAGATGCACAAAATATTCTGTATCATATTTGTTGGTATTTGATTGATATTTAATTGTGCATAGTTATTTTCTCTATTTTTACATTAAAATACCTCATTTAAAGTTATTGTTTAACAACAAATAATTTAATAACATTGTTAACTGTAATCTTTGTAAAATTAGTTTTCATAATTGTGTGATGACTGAATGCATTTAAAGTATTTTAAATTAATTTTTAAAGTGGATTTTATTATTATTTTTTTTTTCCATTTATATAAAATAGCATATTTTAATATCAGGTGTTTATCAGTTATTGCCCTTTTTTTTACATTACAACATTACAATGTACAATATTAGATCATACAGTTCCTAAAAAGAACATTGAATAGTGTTATTAAATTATTCAATGTACTTTTTTCTATATTGTATGTTATAATTTTATAATAAATAAATGTACTTGTAGCCTTTAAAATGTCATTATTATTGTAAATTTTAGTTCATTTCATTTATATAAAAAAGTAGAAAATTCAGTATTAGGCATTTATTTATTTCCCTTAACATAAAAACAAAAATTTCCCTACAGGAACAGTACTATAGTGAGTATGCTCTTTTTACAAAAAATGTAAAAATAAAAAAAGGTTCCTCTTACACTAATGTTGTAACTTGTAATTGCTACCAGATGAGGCTTCTTTCCATTCAGTTGACTGTGAGAAGCTTTAGCAACGGTAACCAAGAGGGGCGGAGCTTAGCAAAGTGTCAGTTAGCACTCTTCAAGCCTTTATCAAGCAGATCAAGAAGCATTCAACTAGTTTTTTCAGAATGCTCAGCGTTGTAGGAGGTCTGCACAGAAATGTATGTTAAATATAATATCTAGAAGCGTATTTATTACTACAGTTAAATGCACAGCTGCAGAGCCTCTGTAATATGCTGCTTTCCAGGAAAAAAATTCCCACAGATTGGCGGTTGGTGTGTCAGCAGGTTGTCCTGCGTTGAAGACAGACGGAGGGGGGGCGACAGTAGTAGTCATTACTGGACACGCTCCAAGGACACGGCCTAGACGCGCTATAGTAAACTGTGCGACCAGCAAAATAAGCAGCGGGGGTTGACTGTGTAAATGCAGTCGGTCAAGTGATAACAAACAGAGGAATCCTCCGACCGCTGGTGGACATACAGTCACACAGAAGCATGATGCAGCTCCTTTCACCATTCAATGACGCATACTTGGATAGTTTGGCAAACTGATTCAAGCAAGTACTGTATCAACACAATTCTATGCTGTCTTCTTTGTGCCTTTGATAAGGATGGCGGTTACCTACTGATGGAGCTGGACTACTAACTTACTAACATTGAGTCCAAGTACAAGTTGTTGTAACCCAAGAACACAGAGGCACTGAGATCCCATTGCTGCTCTCATTGTACCTTCCAGCAAGTTGCTTTGGATAACCAAGTAACCTTGAGCAAGTACTTAACCTCAGTCTCATACAGGTAAAATGTTCTTACAGGTAGTACTGATAATCTTTTGAGTGAAAAGGTCCACAAATGGAATATAATCAATATATTAATGCAATATATTTTCCAAAAATAAAAATTCTGTCATCAGTCTGTCAAAACTGAATGATGTTCTTATAATTGGATCTTGGTTGCTCTTTTTCAGTGCAATTACAAGAAATGGTGGCTGAAGCTTTCAAACTTTAAGATGCAAAGGACCATAAAAAAAGTGGTCCACAACAAGCTCATATGCTAAATTCCAGTTTAGAAACTGACTGCAATGTGAGTCTTTATTCTCTAATAGTCTTCCCCTCCCGTTACTGCAAGTTAATCATTGAGTCAGTTATTTGAACTTGTGAACCAAATCAGTTTGATTCATGAATAAATCACTCACACTAATCTTGTTAACCAGATCGATTGATTCACTAAAAAGATGTGACTCACAAGAAAGATTCGTTCACAAACCAGACAGCTACTTCTCTCTCGAACTTGCAACTCTCGATGAATGAGTCAAGTAGAGCTAGAATGTTTTTGTGAATAACAAAGTTAAACTGAAAATTCATTCTGGTTACAATATAGCATATTTACCACTAACGTGCTTTTGCAATCTTTTTGAAAATTAATTTATTGTAATTGCATGGAAAACAGTGATGTTCAGTCATGAAAACATAAAATTTTATGTTCTACAGAAGAAAGTCATATGAGAGTGAGTAAATGATGACAGAACCTTTCCTTTTAGACTAAAACTCTGAAGAAACCAAAGTTCGTTCAAAGAGAAGATTGTCTAAAAAGGTAAGGGGAAAAATCAGAAATGTCTGCTGTGCACTTTTCTTCGTTTGTAAGAAGAAATTTTAAGCCTTATGTGGGGCTTGCCATGTTAGGT
>NW_015658742.1:395724-408012 GCF_001515625.1 Sinocyclocheilus rhinocerous | reverse complement strand
TAATTTTTAAAGTGGATTTTTTTTTTTTTTTTTTCATTTATATAAAATAGCATATTTTAATATCAGGTGTTTATCAGTTATTGCCCTTTTTTTTACATTACAACATTACAATGTACAATATTAGATCATACAGTTCCTAAAAAGAACATTGAATAGTGTTATTAAATTATTCAATGTACTTTTTTCTATATTGTATGTTATAATTTTATAATAAATAAATGTACTTGTAGCCTTTAAAATGTCATTATTATTGTAAATTTTAGTTCATTTCATTTATATAAAAAAGTAGAAAATTCAGTATTAGGCATTTATTTATTTCCCTTAACATAAAAACAAAAATTTCCCTACAGGAACAGTACTATAGTGAGTATGCTCTTTTTACAAAAAATGTAAAAATAAAAAAAGGTTCCTCTTACACTAATGTTGTAACTTGTAATTGCTACCAGATGAGGCTTCTTTCCATTCAGTTGACTGTGAGAAGCTTTAGCAACGGTAACCAAGAGGGGCGGAGCTTAGCAAAGTGTCAGTTAGCACTCTTCAAGCCTTTATCAAGCAGATCAAGAAGCATTCAACTAGTTTTTTCAGAATGCTCAGCGTTGTAGGAGGTCTGCACAGAAATGTATGTTAAATATAATATCTAGAAGCGTATTTATTACTACAGTTAAATGCACAGCTGCAGAGCCTCTGTAATATGCTGCTTTCCAGGAAAAAAATTCCCACAGATTGGCGGTTGGTGTGTCAGCAGGTTGTCCTGCGTTGAAGACAGATGGAGGGGGGGCGACAGTAGTAGTCATTACTGGACACGCTCCAAGGACACGGCCTAGACGCGCTATAGTAAACTGTGCGACCAGCAAAATAAGCAGCGGGGGTTGACTGTGTAAATGCAGTCGGTCAAGTGATAACAAACAGAGGAATCCTCCGACCGCTGGTGGACATACAGTCACACAGAAGCATGATGCAGCTCCTTTCACCATTCAATGACGCATACTTGGATAGTTTGGCAAACTGATTCAAGCAAGTACTGTATCAACACAATTCTATGCTGTCTTCTGTGTGCCTTTGATAAGGATGACGGTAACCTACTTATCTTGGTTGCTCTTTTCCATGCAATTACAAGAAATGGTGACTGAAGCTTTCAAGCTTTAAGTTGCAAAGGACTATAAAACTATCAAAAAAGTGGCCCTTAACACTTATATGGTAAATTCATTTCAGAGTTGTTCTGAAATCATAATTTAGCTTTTGTTTAGAAACCGACTGAAATTGAAAGGTTTAGTTCACCCAAAAATGAAAATACTGTTGTTAATTCAGGCTGTTCCAAACCTTGGATGACCTTCGTTCATCTTCGGAAAACAAATGAAGATATTTTTGATGAAATCCAAGAGCTTTCTGTCCCTCCATAGACAGCAACGCAACTGACACGTTCAAGGCCAGAAAGGTAGTAAGGACATCGTTAAAATAGTCCATGTGACATCAGGGGTTCAACCTTCATTTTATGAAGCTACGAGAATACTTTTTGTGCACAAAGAAAACAAAAATAACAACTTTATTCTTCCGCGTCAGTCTTCGATGCATGTTCATGAGAGACACTTGAGTTGTGTTGCTGTTTATTCAGGGTCAAAAAGCTCTCGGATTTCATCTAAAATATCTTCATTTGTGTTCAAAGATGAACAAAGTCATATGGGTTTGGAATGACAGGTTGTGCAGAATTTTCATTTTTGGGTCTTTATTCTGTAATAGTCATCCCCTCCCCCCACTGCAACCATTTGAATCATTGAGCCAGTGATTTGAACTTGAGAACCATATCAGTCTGATTCATGAATAAATCACTCATACTAATCTTGTTAACCAGATCAACTGATTCACTGGAAAGACATGACTCACAAAAACTATTGGTTCACAAACCAGACAGCTATTTCTCTCTTGAACTTTAGCACTCAGTGAATGAGTCAAGGAGAGCTAGGATGGATGTGAAAAATTTGTGAATAAAAAAAGTTAAGCTTAACTATGAGTCTAGAAGACGTACAATATAGCGTCTTTACCATTTTATGATATTTCTAATGTGCTTTTGTGTCCTTTTTGAAGAGTAGTTCATCATAACTGTATGGAAAAGAGTGACCAGGTCAGTCTTGAAAATATCTTGTGTTCTACAGAAGGAAGTAAGTCATATGAGAGTGAATAAATGATGACAGAACCATTCCTTTTAGACTAAAACTCCAAAGAAACCAAAGTTTTTCAAAAAGAAGATTGTTTAAAAGCTAAGGGGAAACTCAGAAATGTCTGCTGTGCAGTTACAAGAGTTTGTAAGAAGAAATTTAAAGCCTTACGTGGGGCTTGCCATGTTAGCTAGCTGGCTCTTTGAATTTCCGTCTTGCAGATCTGTTTGATTTGCAGAACAAGTGCCTGTAAACCTGCTGGTCAAAATGTCAGGGAAAATAGTGTTAAGAAAATAATACATGGATGGCTATTTGCTCAGATTTGCTGAAGCATTGGTCTCTGGAGGAAGACGTACAGTATCATATATACCGCTCACTCCTCTCCTTCTGTGTGGCCTGTGGGCAGCAAGGAAAAGCTGCCAGAGACCAAAATCTTTTGGAATTTTGAAAGCTTGTACATGGGAAATGGAATCAAAATGTTTCCTTACTCATTTGCTTCTTATAAAAGCCAGCTCGCACTGCTGGCAGAGGCGTACAGTCTCAATCATTCTTAAAACTATTTTCCCAAAATAAGTCTGGCTGATGTTAAGAGAAGAAGTGGAAAAAAGTGATTCCAAATGAAATCCATGCCATCGGAATCCTTATTCGGCTGGAACCACCGCCTACACACCCAAATGGTTGAGAAAGCAGGTTTTTGGTCATGCAAAGTCCAAGTTCAAGGTCCATCTGATTCTCGAGGTATAAATCGGTGTGAATTTGAACTCCGTTGTGGCTTAGGTAATTTCCCACTATGTAAACTATGCATTCTTGGTTTGTGCTTCAAAGAGAAAAAAGGTCATCCCAAGGCACCAGCAGATACGGACTTGTTCCCGGCCCCAGTGTTCCCTCTAACCCTCCTCCTCCTGGAGCCGAGTGGTTTAACGTGGATCCAGTAGGATAGTATCTTATCTTTGACTCAGACGGCATGATGGAATAAACAAGACCTGCACTTGACATGTCGTGGCATGGAGCCATGTAGGTATCAACACAAGTATGAAAGATCCAAATGTAACAGGAAGCAGAGTAAATCTCAAACAGCAAGTACTTGTGCTTAATCAGAATGGTCAGATATTGTACAGTGAATTATGGATATATATATATATATATATATATATATATATATATATATATATATTTAAACAGGAAAGATGGCTGAAGAAAATTAAGCTTTGCATCACAGGGATAAGTTACATTTTCAAATATATGAAAAATAGTAAACATTTATTTTAAATTGTAATAATATTTTCGTGGATCCAGTAGGATAGTATCTTATCTTTGACTCAGACGGCATGATGGAATAAACAAGACCTGCACTTGACATGTCGTGGCATGGAGCCATGTAGGTATCAACACAAGTATGAAAGATCCAAATGTAACAGGAAGCAGAGTAAATCTCAAACAGCAAGTACTTGTGCTTAATCAGAATGGTCAGATATTGTACAGTGAATTATGGAATTTAAAGGTTTGTAGAAGAGAAATATCTTTATGGAGAAATCAAACTTGACAGTATTCAGACTGTCATTTAAAAAAAAAAAATTCCCGTCATCGATTTATTTATTTACATTTTTTAATTAATTAATTTATTTATTTATTGTTAAACTGAATTTTTTTTACATTTTCAAATATATGAAAAATAGTAAACATTTATTTTAAATTGTAATAATATTTTCCAATATTACTGTTTTTACTGTATTTTTGATCAAATAAATGCAGTCTTGGTGAGCATAAGAGACTTTGAAAAACATTAAAATATCTACTTTTGAATGGTAGTACATTAACGTTACATTTTTTATTTGTTTATTTTGATCAATTTTATTAATTAGTTATTGCAATTCCACAGCATACATTTTGTGAATTCTTATCACTTAAATGTTTACTAATGTTTTTGTTGACTACATTTGTACTGTAGATGAGAGAACAAAGAATATTACTTTTTTCCTGTTTTGTTCCCCCCTCATGTTTCTGTAACGTTCAGTTAATTCGTTATGTGTATTCATTAGTTCTACGCTGGTGTTTAGGACATAGCCAATTAGCAGTCTGCTCCAGGTAACGTTTTCTTCTGTCAAGCGAGTCTCGCCCTGCTGGCAGCGACATAGAGGCGTCTGGAGCCAGAGGGAGCTGTGCCGGCTCTGCCAAGAGCAGGAGGCGAAAAAGGAACTTAGTTTCTCCCACACAACCCACCATTTCACAGCATAAACATCATTGCCTTTACAATACCATTTGTTTGCACAGCCACAAAATAGCTAAATGGATTGAGAGCAGTGTTGACTGAGACGTTGTCACTGACAGACTGAATTGTAGTGTTGGGCCAGAGTGTAAATATGCTCTCTCTTATCTAATTTAAGCAGTCAGCGAATACCGCAGGCATACAGACCAGGCCTCCATTGTGTCATCGCACAGATATAATCCAGAAGTGTTTTGATTTGCCTTCAAGGCTGATGATGGTTTCTTTGGGAAATTATTTAACAAAGCAAAGCAAGTTCCCAAGACTTCATTTGAACTTCATACCCCAAAGGAATGTTATCATATCTGCATATATTTATTTGTTTATTTATTTATTGCTTGCTTGCTTGTTATCAGTTGAAATGGGATATTTTTTCTTTAAAAAAAAGAAAAAGAAAAAAAATTACATTATGATGGTGTGATGCCTAAATTAATTTGTAGCATTTACAATTGAAGGTTTTAGTTTTTTTTTTCATTAATATAAAATATAGAATTTTAATAATGGCCATTTATATTTATTTATTCAATATTTTATAGGATTTTTCTGACTAGGAGCAATACATTTTTTTATATATCTAACAACAGATACCTATACAACCTTTATATGTGTCTGGCCTGAAAGGGTTCAATTTAAAGCAGTATGCTTACTGTTCTCAGAGGCTACATTTGGTAATGCATGGGAAAAAAATCAGAATAAGGCATGTCTGAAATATGTTATTGCAGGTGTGTTCATGCTAACTGTTGAAATGGAGCCTGCATTCCCCCCCCCCCCTAAATAGCCCTTGTGTTCTCGTCTGTTTGTGTAGCCCAGTTCTGACACCTCAAGAGGCTTTGAGCTGGCAGGTTGTCAAATTCTCTGAGACGCTGTAATTGGCTGTAACTGCTAATGATAATGTGCTCAGACAGAAGAATATTCAGTGTGACACATTCCAATGTTCAGTTCACACATTCTATCTGTCTGTCTGTCTGTCTGTCTGTCTGTCTGTCTATCTATCGTTCTATCGTTTTATCTAACGTTCTATCGGTCTATTTAGCTATTGTTCTAGCTATCATTCTAGCTATCTATCTACCGTTTTAGCTATTGTTCTAGCTATCATTCTAGCTATCTATCTACCGTTTTAGCTATTGTTCTAGCTATCATTCTAGCTATCTATCTACCGTTTTAGCTATTGTTCTAGCTATCATTCTAGCTATCTATCTACCGTTTTAGCTATTGTTCTAGCTATCATTCTAGCTATCTATCTACCGTTTTAGCTATTGTTCTAGCTATCATTCTAGCTATCTATCTACCGTTTTAGCTATTGTTCTAGCTATCATTCTAGCTATCTATCTACCGTTTTAGCTATTGTTCTAGCTATCATTCTAGCTATCTATCTACCGTTTTAGCTATTGTTCTAGCTATCATTCTAGCTATCTATCTACCGTTTTAGCTATTGTTCTAGCTATCATTCTAGCTATCTATCTACCGTTTTAGCTATTGTTCTAGCTATCATTCTAGCTATCTATCTACCGTTTTAGCTATTGTTCTAGCTATCATTCTAGCTATCTATCTACCGTTTTAGCTATTGTTCTAGCTATCATTCTAGCTATCTATCTACCGTTTTAGCTATTGTTCTAGCTATCATTCTAGCTATCTATCTACCGTTTTAGCTATTGTTCTAGCTATCATTCTAGCTATCTATCTACCGTTTTAGCTATTGTTCTAGCTATCATTCTAGCTATCTATCTACCGTTTTAGCTATTGTTCTAGCTATCATTCTAGCTATCTATCTACCGTTTTAGCTATTGTTCTAGCTATCATTCTAGCTATCTATCTACCGTTTTAGCTATTGTTCTAGCTATCATTCTAGCTATCTATCTACCGTTTTAGCTATTGTTCTAGCTATCATTCTAGCTATCTATCTACCGTTTTAGCTATTGTTCTAGCTATCATTCTAGCTATCTATCTACCGTTTTAGCTATTGTTCTAGCTATCATTCTAGCTATCTATCTACCGTTTTAGCTATTGTTCTAGCTATCATTCTAGCTATCTATCTACCGTTTTAGCTATTGTTCTAGCTATCATTCTAGCTATCTATCTACCGTTTTAGCTATTGTTCTAGCTATCATTCTAGCTATCTATCTACCGTTTTAGCTATTGTTCTAGCTATCATTCTAGCTATCTATCTACCGTTTTAGCTATTGTTCTAGCTATCATTCTAGCTATCTATCTACCGTTTTAGCTATTGTTCTAGCTATCATTCTAGCTATCTATCTACCGTTTTAGCTATTGTTCTAGCTATCATTCTAGCTATCTATCTACCGTTTTAGCTATTGTTCTAGCTATCATTCTAGCTATCTATCTACCGTTTTAGCTATTGTTCTAGCTATCATTCTAGCTATCTATCTACCGTTTTAGCTATTGTTCTAGCTATCATTCTAGCTATCTATCTACCGTTTTAGCTATTGTTCTAGCTATCATTCTAGCTATCTATCTACCGTTTTAGCTATTGTTCTAGCTATCATTCTAGCTATCTATCTACCGTTTTAGCTATTGTTCTAGCTATCATTCTAGCTATCTATCTACCGTTTTAGCTATTGTTCTAGCTATCATTCTAGCTATCTATCTACCGTTTTAGCTATTGTTCTAGCTATCATTCTAGCTATCTATCTACCGTTTTAGCTATTGTTCTAGCTATCATTCTAGCTATCTATCTACCGTTTTAGCTATTGTTCTAGCTATCATTCTAGCTATCTATCTACCGTTTTAGCTATTGTTCTAGCTATCATTCTAGCTATCTATCTACCGTTTTAGCTATTGTTCTAGCTATCATTCTAGCTATCTATCTACCGTTTTAGCTATTGTTCTAGCTATCATTCTAGCTATCTATCTACCGTTTTAGCTATTGTTCTAGCTATCATTCTAGCTATCTATCTACCGTTTTAGCTATTGTTCTAGCTATCATTCTAGCTATCTATCTACCGTTTTAGCTATTGTTCTAGCTATCATTCTAGCTATCTATCTACCGTTTTAGCTATTGTTCTAGCTATCATTCTAGCTATCTATCTACCGTTTTAGCTATTGTTCTAGCTATCATTCTAGCTATCTATCTACCGTTTTAGCTATTGTTCTAGCTATCATTCTGTCGATCATTCTATCTATCTATCTATCTGTCTGTCTGTCTGTCTGTCTGTCATTCTACCGTTCTATCTATCTATCATTCTATCTATATCGTTCTATCGTTCTATTGTTCTATCATTCTATCTATCATTATATTGTTCTATCTATCATTCTATCGTTCTATCTGTTTTCTGTGTATCGTTCTATCTGTGTATCATTCTGTCTATATCCTTCTATCATTCTATCTATCATCATGAAATGAATTAGACACATCCCACAGGACGTTTGTTCGTTCTATGCATCTATCATTCTACCTGTTTGTCCATCTATCCATTCATCCAGTGTTCAATCCATCCATCATTCATTCTGTCCATCAATTGTTCTGTCTAATTAACACTTCTTCTTTCCATCCATTGTCCATTCTATTTGTCCTTCACATTAGGGCCTTTCGCACCGCGGGAACCTTTTCATAGTACCAGAACTAATTGTGGAACTACGCACTTTTTGGCGTTTTCGCACCACCGGAACTGGGTGCGATTTTAGTACGGAACTGCTTTTTTCAGGACCAAATCGAGACACAACAAAAACACAGCTCCGATCACAGCGTCTTCCATCCTCCTGTTGTTAATGTTGTTTTTCTTTGTTTCTGTTGTTGAACGCCGCGCACAAATGACGTCGCTGTCGACCGGCTTACGTCACTTCCTAGTACACACTCTCGGTGCGAATGCAACCCTTTAAATGGTACTGGGAAATAGTTCGCGCAAAATCGTCCCAGTACTTTAGTACTGTACATTTAGTTCTGGAACTAAAGCGGTGCGAAAGGCCCTATTCCTCCATCTATCTGTTTATCTGTCCATCTGTCTAACTGTCTGTATATTGTTCTGTCTGTCTGTCTGTCTATCTGTTGCTCTATTGTTCTGTCGTTCTATATATCATTCTGTCGTTATCGTTCTGTCTATCATTCATTTGTTCTCTCCATCCATCGCATTCATCTGTCATTCATTCATTCTGTCGTTTTTCATTAATTTTATCTGTCTATCGTTCATTCTGTCATTCTTTCTCTAAACTTCATACCCTGTAACATGTACCCATGTCATATCAGCTCACTGTACCTGAGACTTTAGCAGTCCAGAAACAAACACTGATGCAGGAGCAGCTGATGCACATCTGATAGTCATCGAAGGATCAGCTCGTGGATGTGAATACATCTGTGGCACATGTGTATCTTCATCAAGGCGGCGGCAATTTTTAAACTTCAATGCCCTTTGAGATTACTTTGTGAGAGAGGAGAACAGCTTTTTAATCAAATTTCTCAGTAAAGCATGGTTCGGTTTTACACCACCGTTTCTATCACGATAGAAGTTAGAAAACCAGATGTTTATTTTGTGTTTGTGGATGTGCTACTCTAATTGCCGTCTCAGTTTACATTTGTAAACACATTCTTCTGTGGGACATGAAAAAAGATATTTTGAGGTACGTTTTTGTTCAAACCATGAAAATCAGTGGGATCCAAAACAATTGTACCTCATTGACTTTCATTGTATGTTCCACAAAAATAGTCATATAGGTTTGGAACGACATGATGATGAGTAAAAAATGATGATTTTTGGATTAACTATACCGTTAAGAAATGAAGACAAGAGTTGACACACCCTCCTTAGCAAACTCTAAATGGAAAACAGGAACATTTTGAGGCACTATATTTTGATTACTGTCTAAATATCTTTGTAAGAGAAAACTTCTGGTAGTCATTTAGATTTTTGGCCTACTGACAAAAGCTGCAGAACAAAAGGTTCATCAAAGACATCATGAGCGATGAATGCAAAATTTGGGTTCCATGTTTTAAGATACATTTAAAAAAAATGTGCTCATGTGCTACCCTGCAGGAAAAAACCTCAGTAGGGAGCCGGTCTCCATATGAGTCATTTTATTCTGGTAAATCACCTGGTGTTGCGTTTTGTTACTTTAGATACTATAGAACAGGCAGGCCAAACTGTTTCATTGTGACTTACTAGCTGAGGGCACAGCAAACTTTTCTATCCCTTATTCTGTCATCCTTCAATAGTGTAATTTTACCTGTCACTAATTATCAAATTAAGGTGTCTAAAGTGACACCCCTCTCTATTATGTGTTAATGACCTGCCTCTTAGCTCAGACAGAGTGTATTATATTGCTCTTCCTGGCTGTCAGGCTGTGACCAGTGGCTTTTAGTCTCCACTTGTTTTAAGCATTCACAACACATATCTTGAATCTTGTCTTCTCTTTCTTTGCCTTGAGCTAATTGCTGACAATTATCAATCCTAATTTTACTCCATCATCGGTTCTATGACCACAGGTAATGATAACTGAGTAATTCAGACCGGCCGGTGCTCTTGAGTGGGTGCAGAATTTAATAGTTAAACGAATCTTTAGCACAAAGATGTTCTGATAGTTATGATTGTCAGTTTTATCTGTAGGTGTAAGGTTTGACCATGCAGAATGAAAAGACCTCCATATACAGTTTAAAGCTGTCTTATCTTTATAGGCTTATATTTGTCTGTGAACAGGGGAACCTCATGCAGACCTGCAACAAATCATTACGAAATGTACCACAAAATAAGATATTATTTTTTACATGAATTTTGTGCACGAATACAATTTTTTAGGGCTGTTGCATTTTTTACCTTGTGATTTTATTGACTGTTTAACACAATTCATTCTCATTACCATAATGCATACAGGTATTTATATTTCACTTATATATATATTCATACAAAAGCACATAAAATACCTTTTTTTAATAAATTATATTTTCATTATTAATCAGTATTTTTATGTGCTTGTCGTTTTTATTATTATAATTATTGTAATATAATATATTATATTTTATTTATGTTATAGAATATATACATTTTTTACATTAAAATGTAAACAATTATTTGAGTTTTAGTACTTAAAAATTTGTTTCAATTAGCTGCAACTTGCAAAAGCAACATTTCTAATTTTTTGTCTAGTTGTTTCATTTAAGTTTTTGATCTAATATGTATATTTTATTGCATTTCAGCTTTATTTCAATTAACAACATTTTTCTTTATAGTTTTACTGCTACTAGTACATAAATGTTTTGTTGTTTTAAATATGATGTAATTGGGTTTTGTTGTTTTTGTAGTATTTATGTGAATTTTTAGCATTGTGGTAATGAGAATTAGGTAGATGATGTGGTTAGTTGACATGGTGCGATCATTAACCCACTTAAATTACCCAAGTAAATAAATAGATGTACATTTTTTTAAGTTAGTTTATTATGTCAGAAGGAGGAGATCTTGTTGGATCAATGATTGGATTTTACGGTCATTGACTGCAGAATGCCATGATTGACCAATCAGAATGAAGTATTTCAGAGATTTGTGTAGTAGTTTTGTGGGGTGAAATATGACCTGGACAAGTTAAGACTGTAACCACTACATTAGGAGAGGCGCAAGTTGTCTTAATGCTACGCTCTAATGCTGTAAATTACAGCTTCAGTAGAGTTTTGGCATTTCCCCTGCCCCCATCCTCCTGTCCCCTATTTAGCACTGCAGGCTCTATCTTCAAACAATTGGCTGTTTGCCCGCTTTGTCTCTGTCCTAGTTAGCACCGTGCCATTGAGCTGTGAGGTCAGTCACTGGCACTTTTCAGTAAAGTGTTGGAGGACTGTCTCAGACCCCTCTGAAGTGTTTACCTAGACCCCTTTCTTGTGCTTTAGCCCTCCCTGCGGCCCGCACTAAGATAAATATTGCCCTGTGTGGAGAGCTCTCTGAGAGGCAGACAGAGGCAAGCTTCTGCTCGTCTGACAATATTTACAAGAGCTCTAAGAGGAGTTAAACGAGTGTGTGAACAAAACGTAGTAGACTCACAGTTGACTTTTGTCCCGACGTTAAACACGAGGATGTTTTGAACTTTTAGCTTTGATACAAGACACCACTAAATGTGTCTCAGGGGTGTGCACAAAAAATTAGGCCAAGTTTGCTCCGAAATACAGTGAACTGCCAATGCAGATAGCATTTTAAGGCATTATAGGCACACTCCAGATGAGAAAGCAGTTCCAAAAGGTAGGCAATTTATAAATTATATTTATTTAATTTTCTGCATTTGAGCATTCTGCAGTCAAATTTTATTTATTTACAATGCATAATATTCCTTATTATGTAAATTATACTTCTTTATAAATTATAGAATTATATAAATTTTATTTGTGATTTATTTTATGTCACAAACTTTTGATGAAAATAATGTAATTGAATAGTGACAATTTTACACAATATTTGCTAACGCAAAAATCTATTGAAATCACTTGGAAGTTAAGTGTCTTTCTATTTGCTATGTAGAGAGTTTCAAATAGTCACTTATTAGGTTAGGATACTACATTATAGTTGCCTACTGTATGTAGGTAGCTTACTATGTTTTGGAACAGACTAGTGGTCGACCGATATATCGCCAAGGCCGATTTTTTAAATATCGGCATCGGCCGATAAGTTTTTCTGTTTGGCCGATGCGTTCGAGGCTTTTATTTTGACGGCGCTGCCGTTCTCACACAGTGCTCACATTCTCCCTCTGGTTCGCTGTTGTCGTTAACAGTTCTGTCTAATACGGATAGAAGTCTGTCTAATAATCAGATAGAACGTTTAAACAAAGGAATTAAAATGTATACAAAAAGTCTTATAACGATTGCTTTTATATTATTAGTAATAGAAGGGCAAACATTATAATACTTTCTTGTTTGCCGTCAGCATTCAGCAAATACACATTTATATA
>NW_015658742.1:385732-394398 GCF_001515625.1 Sinocyclocheilus rhinocerous | reverse complement strand
ATGCACACAAACTTCCCAGAATACTGAGTGCCCTGTTGGTTACAGTGTTTACTTCCTTTTTTATTATAATTTTTATTAAATATTTATTTATTTGTGAAAAATATTTTGTCATCTAAGTATAAGTATGTTTATTTAACACATTTATTTTTTAATCAATTTTCAAATGATTTCAAATTTCTTAAATATTAATTAAAATAAATAAAATTATATCGGCTTTATATTGGCCATCGGCCACCCTGCTTTCCAAGATATCGGCATCGGTATCGGTTGTCAAAAAAACAATATCGGTCGACCACTAGAACAGACCCTGTGATATAGTGACATAAATTAATTAACTGACATTTTTATTACATTTTTTAAGTATGTAAAACATGATTTTATTTTATTTATTTTATTTAGTTTTATTTAGTTTTATTTTATTTTTTTATTTTATTTTATTCTTTAAAGAAACAGTGCCCCACACAGTAGCAACTTGTAGCTTCAGTCAGTCCAGCCAAATATTATTAGTCATTCACAATGACGAGGCACTCTCATTAATTAGTCTTGTTTGTGTTCTTTCATTTAGACTTGAATGAGAAGAGACATATAGACTAACATTTCCCTACGTCTCCCCTCTCTGACCTCCCTACCAGTGTGGGTAGGAAAAAAGCTACATGTGTTACTCATGGGTTCTTGTTTATTTAGTTTTATGCTTTCATTGCCGCCAAGTAAACATTTCAGTTGCAGTATGTTAGAAAGTCACTTTAGCAAACTGTGGTTTCAGAGGTATGGGGGAGGCTAGCAGATTGCTCTGTGTGCTTTGCATTCATGAGACCCTTGCATTAGAGCTGCTCTCTAGTGCCTCTTTACCTGAGTTCACCTCAGCAACCACCAAAACATAGGATTAGTTTATTTACCGTGAGATTTTTGACTGAAAACGAACAGGATTTAAAGCTGACATGTTTAAACATTCATTAAAATTTCGTCTGGAACTGTATTCATTCTGTACATGGGTATTAATGTAAAGCTCATACCAACCACTTAAATTACACGTTCAGCATCCAAAACATCTTGGTCAGGTTAGGAGAAGCCAACTGAAAAAATACGCTTGCAGGACAAGGTCCTGTGTAAACATTTAGAACACTAAAAGTAGTAAACAGGTGGGCCCCCAAATTGGGAACAATGGTGGGAAAAGCATGACTTGACTGAAAGGTTTCCCCAAGAAAGGGCACTCACTGGATAGCACAAGACTACCGCAATGATTTATGGGCACCAGGCGGCATGGCATAAAGAAACACGCAAGTTCCTTAAGTCTTACTCATCACTGGAAAGAACCTAAAAACAACAGGTCTGCTCCCCTTTGCTTCCTCCTTCAGCCCCATTTTTACAGCAACAGGTCTCATCCTTAATAGAGCCAACATTTTTGTGAAGTACAGCTGGGCAGTATGATGTTGTCATATAAAAGCTGATGGTAGAGATGTGTCAAACAGTAGAAATTGTGCTTAATGTTGGACATTTTTAAAAACCACACAGTATAACTGGGTTGTTTTGCGGATTAAATTTAATGTATATTTATTTATTTATTTATTTAGTATTGAGTCTCATTTTTAAGATTTTTTTAAAACATTTTTTTAAATCAAGTATACCTAATGTGACTCTTTTGTATAGATGACTGACTTATTCTTTGTTGTGAATAATCTTTTTGGTGTACATTTATTAAGTTCCAAAAATAAGTAATTTAATAAATAAATTAATTAATAAATTAAAAAAATGAAATGACATTTTAATTTTTATAATAATATTTTAAGTATATATATATATATATATAATATTAAATGTTAAATATGTAATTTTATATACATATTTGAAAGATATATAATAATAATAATAATAATCTTTTTTTTTTTAGATTATATGATCATATAGATATATTATTTTACCATGATGATGGTAAAACAAACTTACTCGTACCATGATATTAGATTTTGCTCTTGTAGATGGTTTAACCTTATATCTTAATCTTATATCGTGGTATGGTATATTATGATAATTTGGTCATTACCTCCATGACCTCCTATATTCAAGGATCATCCAGAATTTGAGGCTGTTGTACCCCCTCCTTCTTTGGAAAACTTTGTGAATCATGGTACAGGAGGAATGCACCCCTTTTGTCTAAGCCAAAGAAGCTCTCATCCTCCCATCCCCCTTTCCCTTCTCTAATGGGAGGCCCCTATTCCAGCCTGTTAGACATTTTCCTGCACCCTCCTCCCCCCAGCACTCTGTTGCTATCCCGTAAATTGAGCTTTCCCTTTGGAGGCACTAATTAAGAGCCTAATCCTCTCATCCGCAGAAAAGAGGAGGGCTGACGGGAAACGTTTCCTTGCAGTTCATTATCTATGTGTCCAATGGCACTGATGCTGGCAGTGCCGCTCCTGGTCGTAAATGTTGTAAAAAATCGCAGCCGTCCATAAATCATCTCACTTTCGCAGCGTGACGGCATGAGACGGTTATCGTGAGCCAAGCCGCTTCTGGTTAAAGTAAAGAACGCTGCCAATTTCGGCGCTGGTGGTAATGACGGGCCTATTTGAAGCATGTAGGGTCCAAACGGCTGAGTAAAAAGCAATGGACAGCACTGAAAGCCATGAGCCACGGGGATATGGCAGCAAGAGGGGAAGCTTCATCCACGGGAAGTGATGCATTCACAATGGAAAAGAATTTTAATGAGGGGTCTTATTGTCAATGGCATTGAGGCAAAGCAATTGTGACCTGGAACTGCACAAAAAGGATGTTAAATGCTGAGTAACAGGAATGAGTGTTTTGCTATGATTGCTTACTTCATTCCAGCCTGCCAGGAAGACCACTGCCTGGGTGTAGAAGAATAACAAAAAGACCAAAATGGAGAACGGACCAAAGCGTCTTTGGTTTATGAAAAGGACAAAATTGCTTAGCGTTTGTGGCCCGAGGCGTACAAACAGAAAATGGAGGGCCCCCTAGAGGGGGCAAAGAAGGGGTACCGCAACCAGCCTGTCTGACCCCCAACTGAGGCATCCGCAAGACCAATAACAGTGTGCCTTCACAGATGTTTTTAGTTTAAGGGTTTACAACAAATTCTTTCACATAATTCCCCCAGAGCATGCTGAAGTCAGAGCCGAGGTTTGGCTAGAGAGTCAGGGCCCTGTTTTGTGTAAATGGGCTATTACCTTAACTGGATCTTATCACACATGGAAACCTCTCTCAGAGCTTAAAAGTCTTGTTCAACTAAAATGATTTACTCGTTCCAAACCTGTATGACTTTCTTTTTTCTACACAACACAAAAGAAGATATTTTTGCTTTTTTGTCCATACAATGAAAGTCAATGGGATCCAAAACAACACTGGATCCCAGTGACTGTCATTGAATGGACAAAAAAACACAGAGACATTTTTATCACTCCATAAATCATGAAATACAGAAAAGAAAAAGAAAATCACAATTTTTTTTTAAAGAAATTAGGGAATCTAAAAAAAGGGATTTTTTTAGGAAATTATATAAATCAGGCGAATTATACATGAACAAACTCCCCTGTAAAAACCTTAAGAATATGGATATGATTAAAGCTAGAAAAATTTATGTATGGAAGTATTGAAATGGAGATTTCAGGTTGATAAAAAAAACTTATTTTGAGAACAAAGCCTTTAAAAATATTTATTGTAATTGAAATCTCCTGAAGCAAATTTGTGATTATTAAAAGAGTAATAAAGAGTAATACGTGTAATAAAATAAACACTTATATGTGTGTTTTGGATATTTTCTTTCCATTAGACTGGAAGACATGTTATGGAAGCAAAATCAAATTGACCAGATTATGGTCAACTCTGGTTTTTCCTGGTAGTGTCAAAAGTTTTAGTGGGTTTTGAAATGGGTCACTGCAGGTCTTGTTTGGAAACCACTGCTTCATGCAACACTGGGGAAAACATCATCTCAATTTTAAGTGTTGACTTTTTCTTCTCCACTGTTGTTTTTTTCCCCCCAAAACATCTCAGATAACAAGGTCTCACCTCGGTGTGAACCCAAGCAGGGATTCCCTCTTATGAATCACTGTGGCTCTTGAGTCTTGATGTGAGAATACTTCCTCCACAGCCATCGTTCCTGTTGTAAAAGACCTTTTGGTGGACCAGTAGTGCTGAAGCAGCACTGACCACTGTTAGCACACCCATTGTGTTAATGGACATCCTTTGTATCGGCCGCAGTTCAGAGGCCAAAGGGCTTCCTGAAACACCACAGAGACCAACATTCCCAAGAAAAGATGTTCAAATGAACTCCCTTTTCTGTTTTTAGATTTGTAGAGCTTAAAGGAGTGCATAAATATGAGCCTGTATTGGAAACCCTCAATCACACTAAGCTGATGTTTTCTGGATTTCCATGGGTAAGGAATGATAGTGTGTACTCTAAGGAGCAGTAAATCACTAATTCCAGCAAGCACCAAAGGCACAAAGTAGCTCTTAAGAGGATGTCTAAGTGCCATTTTGAAAACCACAAATATCAGTGCTGTGACCCAGCAACCCCTCATCCAATGAGATCTTGAGGCATGCTATATGGATGTCAGATCTTCAGTGTGATTGTTTTAATCCACCCATTTTAAATGACTAACTTTGGTTTTGAGGGCTTTGGCACTCTGCAACCTCATAATATCTACAGCCCTGCAGATAGTAGACCAAAAGTATTTCCTTAATCTTGACAAGACACGTGTGTATGTTTTTTTTTTCTTATGATGCAAATATCCTTTAAATGTACTCAATATTTTGCCATTTCATAGTAATATTGCACTTTGGGGAAAAAAAATATTAAGCAAGTATGCATTAAATACTGAGAAAAAACAGTATGAGGACTGTGTGATCTTTGAATAATATCGGTCTTTAAATGCAAGATATATAAAGTGTACTTGAAGTATATTTGCAATAGTTCCACTTTAGCACAGTCAAATATACTTCAGTATACACAGTAGACATTTATAATGTTACAAAAGATTTCTATTTAAAATAAATGCTGTTTTTTTTTTTTTTTAGTTTTCTATTCATCAAACAATCCTGAAAAAATGTTTCATGGTTTTCTCAAAAATATTAAGCAGGACAGCTGTTTTCAATATTTCTTGAGCACCAAATTAGCATATAAGAATAATAATTACAGAATTACAATATTATAATCATTTATTTGTCAGTAGAAGAATAAATTACATTTTAACATATATTAAAATAGAAAAAAAGCATGTATTTGATTTTAATTCAATTTTATTTTACTTCACATTATTTTTATGTATTTATTTAGCTAGCTAGGTCATTCGTTTTTATTGCATTTATTTAAGCACAGTCAAATATACTTCAGTATACCTTTAGTTGGACTTCAGCACTACTTCTGCACAATTAAAGTGCATTAAGCACAAAATTAGTTGTTCCAATTTAGCAGACTTTAAGTATACCAGAATAGTATAGTAAAAGTACAACTGCAGGGTATTTTTATTTAGTACATAAATTTGTAAATGTATTTGTAGTATACTTAGCATGACATAAATGTATTTCAAATACATTTTAGTAAATTAATTTTTCACTAGGGTTGTTTCACCACTAATTTTGTTGACAAGATTAGCGACTCTCGTGATAAATCAGGTTAGTAATTAGCTTTATGTGTAATTAGTCTTACTGAGAGTTTTATCATCATCTAACTGGCACTGTTACACCAAAAGCATGCTAATGTGTAGCAAAGCACACACTCAAACATACATCTAGCTCTATACCTTGTACTGTGATGCATTGGGGTTATTTTCTGGTGCCCCCTGTCCTGATAGCTTTTGTCCCGGGACTGAGACACTGTGGAAGTATCGAGACAATTAAGGTAACTAGTCCAGTGCCTCAGAGAGGCTTAATAAATCACATTTAGCTCTCAGGGCTTATAAGGGCCAGCAGCTTGCTGGAAATTATGTGAGTGATTGGATGGATTTGGCCAGTTGTTTGACATGGCCTTAGACTGCCGGAGAGAAGCCAGCGAGACCCTGCTTTATAAACATTAACAGGAAAGGCACATAAGGACTGCTGAGGATCTGGGGCTACTGTATTTATGGCAGGGTTTTGTAAACAAAGGTTCTGTTATGAACTAAACCATTATTTCATTAATCCCATTAGGATAACTCCCAAACATTCATAATTTATCTTGTATCTTGCTAACAATTTTTAATAGCTTTTATAAATGAGTCAAAAAGATTATATAATGCATGACAGATCATTCACTGGTATATGCTACCATTTTAAGGTTTGGGATCAGTAAGATTTTTGTTTTAGTTTTTAAAAAAGTTAATACTTTTATTCAAGAATATATCAAATTGTTCAAAGTTGACAGTAAATACATTTATAATGTTTATTATGTAAATTAGTCAACATATTAGAATGATTTGTCAAGGATCTTGTGACACTGAAGACTGCTGAATGGCTGCCGAAAATGCAGCTTTGCCATCACAGGAATTATTGTAATAATATTTCACAATATTGCTGTTTTTACTGTATTTTTGATCAGATAAATGTTTTATTTATATTATTAATTAAATGTATTACTGGTGCTTACAAAGACAGGCATCAGTATCAATATTAACACAGGATTCTATATATATTAACATTAATGCATTAGATATTTTGAACAGTCGACAATAGCTTTTTACTGCATTGGTTATTTTTTATTTTATTTTTTTAATCAAAATGAATACAATTTTTTATTGTTAGCTTGTATACAACTTCCACTGATAAAAATGTATAGGATTAACATTAAGATGGGCAAATGCTGTAAAAGAATTGTTTATTGTAACATCATGTAAACTATCACTCTAAACTACTGACGTAACGCTAATATATTTGAATGTGTCAGACTGATAATAAATTCCTATTGATTTACTCTGAAGCCATATCTAGAGACCAGAATAGCATAGAGACTTGGGGTTGGGCGCTTCTGGTTTAGGCTGGTAAACAACCACAAAGCACAAAAAAAAAATACTCAGTTGGACAAATGTACTTTTTCCGTTTAACAGAAACAAAGTAGCTACTCTGCAATATTCTAAATTGGCACAGGATCTACAGTTAACAAGAGGTATACCAGTTATGATTGTGGTATGGATGCCATAACTTAATCTACTTGGCCTTTGCCAGAAATCCCATATTAATAAGAAATGTATCATTTTACAAAGCCCCTGGGGTGTTAAAAGAAAAGTCATTCACTTAATACTTCCTTTCAGTGCTGGAAGCAGTTTTCGTGCTCTCCCCTAAACCCCTAATCCTTCTGCCGCCACAACTAACGCCTTGGGAAAAAACCATCAACACAGACTAAATAGGGATGTTATACAGTGTGACATTTCCCAGGTGCAGGATGGATAGAGAAGACAAGCCTCTCTTTTCCCCCCAGAGCATTTAACTGTTGCGTACTGCTGCACACGGATGTGTGACATTAAGTCAAGAAAGGCCTCACTAGGTTGTTCAAAAATGGGAACAAATTGCATGCTACCAGGATCGGCTGACTCCACTGGTGGCTTCCGCTCGGCCTGCGGCTTCCCAGGGTTCAAGGCAGCTTAGGGATCTGGTGTGGAGCGGTTTGCATGGTGCTGTGTAGTTAGGCCCCTTGCCAGGCCATTCTGCTGGAATTTCCTGTCTGAATCGACTCCCCCCTGCTCGCTCCCCTCTTGTTCCTGGAGCGAGACAGAAAAGCCTTTTTAATTACACTGCTGCTGCCTGGCCTCTCAGGATATTATTATTGTTCTTGAGTGCTTCCTCTAAAGATGAGCAACTCTCAGTACAAAGCCGCCTGTCTCTCGTCTCCGTTCGGACATGAAAAGTGAATGTTTTTCCTCTACTTTGAGTACCCGTTGATAATGTCTACCACCTGCTATTGTCTTTAAAAGGACATCAAACCACAAGCTAATCCTGGCCTGCAACAGAACGTCGATGCCTGGTTCTCACCAGGTCCTGACAGGATGTTTTGTACATTTTAGGAATTATAATGGGGCACTCAAACAATAATACTTTTCGTAACCAAAACATGGTGCTTACTACTTAATAGGATTAATAGATGGATTTGTGTTTTTTATTGTATTGCAATAAAATTTTTGCAATACAATATTGCAAAATATTGTATTGCAATATTGGGGGGTATTTTACAGCTCAAATGTCGGTAACACTTTAGTATAGAGACCAATTCTCACTATTAATTAGTTGCTTATTAGCATGCCTGTTAATATCATATTGGCTGTTTATTAGTGTTTATAAAGCACATATTCTGCATGACCATATTCTACTTCCCTAATCCTACACAAATTACATTTACATTTAGTCATTTAGCAGATGCTTTTATCCAAAGCGACTTACAAATGAGGACAATAGAAGCTATCAAAACCAAGAAAAGAGCAATAAAATGCAAGTGTTATGGAAAGTCTCGGTTAGCCCAATGCATTTTTTTTTACATACATGTATATATACAACACACATCCATATATATATATATATATATATATACATACATACATATATATATATCCTACACAAATTACATTTACATTTAGTCATTTAGCAGATGCTTTTCAAAAGTTGTAGTTAAAGGCAGAGTAAGTGATTTCTGGTAGCCAATGTTGATATTTGAAATCACCAAAACAAACACGCCCCTACCCCAAAAGGGTCTT
>NW_015658742.1:378261-385146 GCF_001515625.1 Sinocyclocheilus rhinocerous | reverse complement strand
TTGATCGCGTCCAGTGTAGTCAGACTTTAGCTGTTGTAGACACGGTGTTACTCACCTATTGAGAAGAAACAAAGCAACCTCGGCGTCCGATCGCAGGCCTCCGCTCCTTGAGTTCTCTCCAGCGCTGGAAAGCTGATCCGATATTTACACGGGTCCTACTTCTTGCCTTATTGTTCCGCAGACGTTTTCCTCTTTTGTTTTTTTATCCGCCATCTCTATCTTTCTGTCGCTCGGCTCGGCTAATGTCCGTACCATGCACTGAACGCGCTCTCCTCCACATCACGAGTAGACACGCCCCTTATTGCTGATTGGCAACAAGTTTGTTGTGCGATTCGGCCCGAATCAGTTTTCTAAAGTGTTTTTGAAAAATCACTTACTCTGCCTTTAATGGTTTGTTTATAGCAAGAATTGTACCTTAAAATAAAGTGTATCCCAAAAGTCTACATTTATGAATTTCATTAATAACATCCAAATTTAATATTATATTATTGTATATTGTGGTCTATCTGTAATTTCTTTGTAAATATGACCTGTTGCGTGATATGACCTGAATAAATAAGCTTTCCACTGATGTATGGTCTGTTAGGATAGGACAATATTTAATACAAGTATAAATATACAAGTAATTTGGCACATTTTAATGTAATAATATTAACCGTAGAATGCATAATGGGGCCCATTTTGACCCCACATGTTGTGATTTTAAAAATATTTATAAAATAAAAGAATCTGGTTTTACTTTAATCCATCTATTTAACTTGTTTTTTGGTTTGGTTTGGTTCGGTTCGGCTTGATTTGGTTCGTATCTTGTTTAAGATTTACCTGTGTATTAAAGTATTGAATTTGTTGTATTAGACAATACAACATTATGAATAGGCTAGTATACATTTAGAAAACATTGAAGTCTGTCATTTTTCAAAGAATGAAACATCTAATGATTTTTTCAAGACTTTCTATTAAAACATTCTTAAATGTAAAGATTTTCTTGAACGCGGCTCCAGTCTGTTTTGGGGTGAATATTTATTCACAACTTAAGCCCCTTGACTTTTTGACCACTTGCTCCATACTGGTTGGAGCATACTGTATCATGTTGTTCTTTATATAAAACAGAGTGGGTCAAACTATACAATCACACCTGTGTAGTCGTGTGTACCTTCCTGAGTGCTGGACCTCGGCCCTCCTTTTGGCCAAAGAACAATGGAGCTGTCTAGGTGATTAAGCCCCTCTCAGGCCGTCCCTGCCTCTACATCCTCATGAGGCCTTGTCCACCCTCGAGTCAGAGTTACTGTATCCCAGATCAAGTCTTTCAATTAATGTCTGCTCAGTTGTTGTGTTTGGAGAGGTTGCCATATGACGTTTGGTCTTTTGCAGTATATTTTTACGATGTTTAATGTGAATCATTGCATTAGCTAAGTGAGAGAAAAAAAAATTAAATACTGCTCTTAGTAACTCACTGAGTAAGTGTTTTAGCTCATATATGATTCTCCACACTTTACAGCACCAGTTCCCATCATTCTTAAACACACAGGAATCCCATGAGTTTCCAAAGGCCTACTCAAGCGCTGACATGCTGTGCACTTGGCCAAAGCATCAATGAATATGTTATGTATATGCATGCTTATCCTCCTACACGCAAACCCTCATTACGTTGGCCCCTACACACGGATTTGAGAAATGCCTCTCCATATCCAACTCGCCAAGGAAAGGGAGTCCACCTAATTGGCAAGGAAAAACGCACTACTACAGCCTGAAAGTATGCAGTCACTTTGAGCTGTTGAGATGGATTTTAAGCCATCACTCAGCCAATCCCTCCCTGCATTTGCCGATGTGAAATAGCCTGCTTACCTGTCAGTTGTAGTTTCCGCAGTGACAGTGATGAAACTGTTGAAGAGTTGATCATTTCTCCAGGACAAATTCCACTGGAAATTCCGACGTTCAAATTGAATGCAAGCTCACAAAGTACAATAACATGCACTGTTTTTTGTAAAGCTTTGGTTTCAGAAATGTGCTTATTTTTGCAGCTCCAAATTTTATATATATATATATATATATATGTATAAAGTTATATAAGTTAATTCTGTTTTATAAGAGTAATTTATTTACAGTTTTTTTTTTCTTTTTTTTCATATTCATAAAAACTTCATTTTTTAATTTGACAGACAACTTTCCTACATGCATACAAACCCACTGATCGTTACTGCCCTCGTTCCCTGTTACCTGCCCATAATAAATAAATAATAAGTATAATTTACTTAGAAACAAGGTTACCTGCTATTTGCAGGTAAATGAAGTGCAGGTTTTGTGCTGAAATATTGTGCGCAAAAGCACAACAACTTCCTAGTGAATTCACCCCATATTGTTTGACATGTTCCTTAGCCTTGAATCAGAATAATGCATGCTTGAGAGCCACGTTGATGTTTGGAGTGAGAGTGGCAGCTCTGGAATGCTGACTCATACAGGTCTCCTCCTGATGGGCCCCTGAGAGGCCCCTGCGGCCCTTCCCCACCCTCATCTACCCTCATCTCCTCACAGGTAGAGATAATGATCTGAGGACTTTACCCCCATAGTCTCTGTTCTCAGGTCAAGCCTGACTCACTGGTGCACGTGATGCCCAAGAATTTTAATACATGCAAGGAATGGGCACAGACAGACACGCACAGGAGATGAGATGATGAGTCCATCCAAAAATAGCCTTAGGAGCTCATTAAGAGCAAATAGTAATAATAAATTAAAGACACAGACAGTATACGCTATTTAGTGCTTACTCAAAGATCTATAACCACCACCTTAAGTAAGTTCCACTCATTAATGAAAGCATGTTGGTTTTTTACAAGACCCCCTTAAAGCAATCAACCTTTTTAAGACAGGAAGAGCATGTTTTGGCCCTCTTTTTTTAGCCCAGGCAAATAAAAACTCATCTAGAGAAACTGTAATCCACTCATTGCACATGTAAGACCACTAATATTGAGGAACCATTCGTAAGTTTTCAATTATCTTGGAGATGAGAGGGCCAGACTGGCTCAGTGATAAAATCTAGTATAAATCTACCTTGTTGTCTACTGTGTGTCATACATAGAGTTTGGCATTAGCCTGTTGCTAAGCTAACAGCTCTGTACTCTAATATGCTTAAAAACTAATTGTATGTATTTCTTTTTGTTCCTTTTTCTCTTTCTGTGGTTTTATTGTGTAAGATGATTGTGTAACGTGGCTTGAGTCATGGTTATTATAACTAAAATTAAAACCATAAAAACATTTTGTTATATGAAATAAAACTGTTAGCTGAAATAAAATAAGATTTATTTTATTTCAGCTAGTTGGCAAAACCATTTCACATTTAATTTAACTTGATGTACTAAAATAACTAAAACTGAAATAAAATTAATTAAAGGGTTACTCCACCCCAAAATGAAACCACTGATGACAGATGGACTATTTTGACGATGTCTTTCATACTTTTCTGGGCCTTGACAGTGTTATTTACTTGGCAGTCAATGGGACAGTTACAAGCCTCCCGGTTTTCATCCAAAATATCTTAAATTGTGTTCTGATGACGAACGAAGCTTTTACGGTTTGGAACGACAAGGGATTAATGACAACATTTTCATTTTGGGGTGGAGTATCCCTTTAAAAACTATACAGACAATAAAAGAACAAAAACTAAAAATGCCAAAAAAATAAAAATTTGTAAAACTTTAAAATTAAATTTATTAAAATAATATTTATTTTATTTAATTTTTTTGGAATAGCGGCTTTGCACAAAAAGCCATCTTTGTGTGTTGTATTATAGCCTCTGTTGACATGTTTGTCTTTCTTCTCTTCTGTCTTTGACTCCATAGCTCCTCACTTATTCTCAACCTTCCACACACCGATACCTATCGACATGCGCCACCACGAGGGGAGGTACCATTACGAGCCACATCCTCTGCACCCCATGCATGGGTAAGTTTGTTAGCCACTTCAACATTCATTTTCCTCTCTTTGCACTGATGGAATCATCATTAATCAAGAAACAACCTGTTGAGTCATCTTCGATATAAAGCACACAGATTCAGAGCATGCCGTTGTCAGGTCTTGTCCAGTACATCTGTTTGTCTTCTGCCTGAAAGATTGCTCAGCTCTAGCTGTAGATGTACAGCACATAGAAAGCAAACGTCCAAGTACTGAGAAACAAATGCCAGTGATTCAGTCAGTTTCATATCACAGACAAAATGAGTGTTTAGTACAAAGCTGATGGCATGTTGGCTTCTCATCCTTGTAGTATTTTATAGTTTTGGACAACATCTGTAAGTCTGACATTTACTGAAACGGTTTTGGCAGGTTTTGACTTTTAAACCTGTAAATAATAAGAAAATATTTTGTCAGTTTTTATGTTGATTATGTTTGTAATAGGAAAAAATAAATAAATGTTATTTTAATATTACTGTATATATAAAATATAAAATATGATAATTTTCATATATACAAAGACTAACATCAGTGCATCTGTGCATTTGCGTTTAAAATCACAGATTGGATAGCAATACATACAGCGAGCCCAGCGACACTAGAACAATTTATCACAAGAGCCGAAATAGTCCGAAAAAGAGAATTCCTGCCGTCTCTTTATGTACTCTGGCTCCTTTGATGAATGTGACTTGGCCTTGACAGAGGCCCCCTAATTCATCAAGACCTTGATTTAGCTGTCCTTTTCACTGCCTGTGTCCAATTCACCTAATTACATGTATATTGCACAGCAAATTAAGCACAATGTTATCTTTTGGAGGTGTATGGCAAGGGTCTGATTTAGGGAGCCACTTAAGATAGACATCTTTGCTACATGTAAACGGAGTTGTAAGGGGTTTTCATAGGTAAATATTTGCAAAAATACCTCTGCAGTGTTTAGTGTTTTTTCAGTGTTTCTTTCAGTATGTTACATCACTATGTCAGTAGGTAGCGACTCACTTTAGGAGCGAGTCATTTATTCAACCCTTTCGTTCAAACACACTGACTCATTCAGGACAAAACAAGTGAATGGCTTGAAGTGATTAATTGAATAATTCTCTTAACCAATTAATTCAAACATACTGATTCACTGAAGACAGAAACAAGTGACTGTCTTAAAGAGTGATTCATTGAATTATTCTCTTAACCGATTTGTTCAAACACTGATTCATTCATAACAAAAACAAGTGACTTTCTTGAAGAGTGATTAATTGAATTACTATCTTAACTTATACGTTCAAACACACTGATTCACCATTACAGGATTATTGCAATGTGTTGCTTGGAGACGTAGGTGGAACACAAATACAATGCCAGGGTTTTCTTTCTAAAATTAACTTCATAATTTATTGAATTGTCGTATAACAGTGGCAATTGTTTGACTTGTGACCTGCAGATTCAAATATTGGTTTCTGTATATTTAGATGTGCTCAAACACATTTGCCAAAGAACCTTCCATAGCAATCAAACCCCTCCCCACAAGCATAAATAGGAAAGAGTTAACAAATCTTGAAGATGAATGTCTAAATGTTTGTAAAGTATTTCAGCATGTAAACAGAGCAATTAGCATCTAGAATTTAGCTTTCCTTTCCCAGAACCTCAATGACAGCAGAGTGAATGAGAAAAACACATCCTCCCTTATTCACTCACTAGCATTTTTCTTTTTAGAAAACAGTTTCAGATTGCAGTGGTATTGAGAACCACCCAACATTTTTTTCAAACCAATGTACTAACAGAAACTTAATTAGTGTTTCTGTAGAGTGAGGGGAATTTTTGCACATATCTTTTGGTTTATGTGATGGTAATTGAGATTTTACACTCACACTTGGTTCATAGGTTTGCATATTTAAGTTAATACATGTTTGTAAGGTTTGGACATGCAGTACCTACTAGAGAGCATACCTCAAGTTCGGAAAAGGTTCCCACGACTCCCAGTGGCAGTTAACTGCAGTCTCTGTGGGATATGTGATTCATCTAAATCAAAACACCTGACCAGGAACACTGTTGAGATGTGTCATACTGATATTCTCTCTGGAGTCAGCAGGGAATATGCGTATTCTGGAGATTTCCACAGAAACTGCTTAATGTTTGCACATATTGTCAAAATACGAAAATGTTCGAGTTCACATACAGACACTAAAAGAATTTCAAATGGAGTGATTGTGTTGTGCTACTATGGGCAGTTACCACCCATGGTGCAACAAGGGAAGACTGCTAAAATGAAAGGTAGCTATTAAGAAGAAGCTCTCTAAATGCACCATGACATACCCTGTCTATGACTAAGGTCTCTTTAACCGTTCAAGTACCATCTTGTCAGAGAGAGGGCGTAACAACAAGACCTCAGTTATCATTCTTGTCAGTAGGGGCCCTCTTTTTCTTATCCCTTGACAGGTAAAGTTGTAAATAATGGCTTATTATTGAGGGTTCAAACACCCTGAGCAGTTTCCCTGATTTATTTATACGTTGACATGTTGTCTTGTCAATTTTGACTATCTGGCAATCACTGAGAGATGTGGGAATGTACCCAAAACTGGGTTAATTATGTTTTTGTATATTTAGGAGTTGTCTCTTGCTGTTGTTGACATACTTTCCCATAGTACAATTATGGTGGGAAATGCTTCAAAACCATTGTAAATGTTACTGCATTATAAATGTATGTTTTGTTTTTAATTGACATCTGTTGATCTTCAGATTGGGACACTGAAACCAGTGGTCACTATAATTACAACCATGCTGACATTTTCTGAGGCATTGCCATCTGTTGTGACACTCTTGTCAATGGTCAAGATGGCAACCAAAAACAATGGCCGAGGATATAAATATGGCCGCAGATAACTCATCTTTGCTGGCAGTTTGCAAAATCATAGCACTATTGCAGGCGAATATTAATTTTGAGCACTTGCT
>NW_015658742.1:364654-377925 GCF_001515625.1 Sinocyclocheilus rhinocerous | reverse complement strand
AGAAAGTTGGCAACAGGACAAGCCTGGTAGTCTGCAGGCGTTTACAGGAAACTGAGCACAACTCCGGCTGGGTGCAGGTTGGCCTCTGAACAGAGATGGTATAAATGAGAGACTGAGATGAAGCCAGACTGTGCCAAGCATAATGCATCTGATACCCGCCGTTCAGACAGTCACTGTAGGCTTTGCTCACATCTCATTAAAGCTACAAAAAACAGTTTATCCATTTTTGAAAAATGCATGTATTAAAGCAATGGTTTCAAATTCTGTCATCATTTACTCAGCCTCATGTCATTTTAAACCTGTATTCTTTCTTCTGTGCAATTGCAAGAGGAGATGTTGAGCAGAAAGTGAATGGTAATCAGGGCTGTAAACTACAAGCATGACAAAAACACCAGGGCAATAACTTCTCTTCAGAATGTCTTATGAAGTCATACATTTGCTTTGTGTGATAAACAGACACACATTTTATAACAAAAGTTATTTACTGAAAAAAAAACCCCACAAAATAACCAATGATGTTAGGCATCATCACCGTCAACCTAGTATTGATGTCATATTTGAAAATTCTGTTCCTCACACAAAGCTTTTGGACAGCTCAGAAATGTTTAGAATGTAGTTATATTAACTACTTTTCTTTTATCATACTTGAATGGTGCTTTTAGACAGTTTTTGCAGCTGGTCACCATTTACTCTCATTGTATGCCAAACAGTAAGATTCAGCTTTCTTGGTTTGGAGAAACATGACGGTGAGTAGATGATGACAGAACTGTTACCTTAAGTATTTGGCACATAACTAAATACATTTTGATGGAGGCAATCTGTAATCCTCTTCATTCACATGTCAAACAAATCTAAATAACATACACTTTCATAGAAGAAACATCCCCCTTTCATTGAGGCAAAAGCTTTTTTTTTCCCTCTCCCGTTGAGTACGGTCTAATTTTCCTTGAAACAAAATGAATGTGTAGCTATAGTTGTAGCCTGCTTGCCATCAAATCCCCCAGAAGAACCAACCATCCCCCCGCAATTTGCAGCCTGTGCGCAGAACACACCCTTGTGGAACGCAGGCTCTGATTCATACGCATGGTCATTTCCTCTCCCAGTGGAAAGTAAAGTAGTATGGGGACATAGACAGGTCTGCTTTATTTAACACTGTCTGACATCCCCTATGTGTTCAAGAGCACTCCATTTAGGGACTCAACTGCAACAAAAGAGCTCTCTGGGATGCTGGGTTATGATTGGTCAGTCACAGAATTAGCCAATCAGAATCAGTTTGACATCATGGTCCAGATCACATTTTTTGGGGTTTATTTTACAATAATTACTTTTTCCTTCAGGACATTTGTGTAGCTCAGAGATTATGGTGATAGCAATGCCAAGGTCATGGGTTCGATTCCCAAGGATTGAATGAAGTGAAAAACTTTACAGCTTGAATGCAATATAAGGTGCTTTGGCTAAAAGCATCTGCCAAATGCGTAAATGTAAAAGAAGAACATCAGATTCTGATCTTGCTCTCGTCCAGGTGTTCAACCACTGTACACTAACATGTAGGTCATGGGTTCGATTCCCAAGGAATTCATGAATTGAAAAGAAACTACAGCTTGAATGCAGTGTAAGTTGCTTTGTTTAAAAGCATCTGCCAAATGCATAAATGTAAAAGTGGGACATCAGATTCTGTTCTTGCTATCATCCAGGTGTTCAACCACTGTACACGAACGTGAAGGTCATGGGTTCGATTCCCAAGGAGTTCATAAATTATAAAAATGGTATAGCTTGAATGTAATGGAAGTCGCATTGGATAAAAGCGTCTGCCAAATGCATGCATGTACTAGTAGGACATCAGATTCTGATCTTGCTCTCGTCCAGGTGTTCAACCACTATACATTAACATGTAGTTGAGGGAACAACACACAAACATCTCTTCAAACATCTCTCTGATTCAGAAGATCAGACTGTGTGCTCTACTTTCATGAAATGTTAGAGTTACAGCTGCCTTCTGGCTGGTGTTTTTTGGACTGGCGTGCGGGCGGCGTAGATACCTGCCAAGACCTGACACATTTATATCCTCACCACGACCTGTGGGCTATCTGTGAACTTCTGCCCCACTATCTTGTTTTACACATCAGTTTCTTCAAACACTGTCTGAAAAATGGAGGGGAAGTATTAAGCAGTCTCATCATAACACTTCAGGCTTGTGTGTCTTCAGAGGTGTCCGTCCCATGCAGACATTACAACGACCATGTACTACAGCGCTCTCAGTCTGGACTTGTTCAATACCTCAGGCATAAAGGGAGGAGTAGTATGTCTACATTTGGGAGTCATGAAAAAAACATGACCAGTTTCACAGTTCACATTGAAGCCTGAAACCAGTCTGTAAAGGCCCTTTGACCCAGTTGATACTGTCAACTGGACCTGACCTAAAAATTGTTTGCCAGCTACTTCTGTCAAGAATGTAGAACTTAGCGAGTTGCAAATTTTCTTATTTTAATGTATATATAAATTTGCTTCTCAGACAAACTTTTTTTTTTTTTTAGATTTAGACATTTTGAATGCAAAACAAGACAAAATACAAAGTTTTGAAGTGTCTGATTTACCTTGGCAGTTTTTGATCCATTTTAATTAAAATTTTAATATGCAACATATTTCTAAATGAAACTGGAAAAAAATATTGGGTGAAATTTGACTTTATTAATCACAAATTGATTGAATTGTGAAAAGTGGGCATTACATACCAAAAGGGAGCCAGACGACATGGGGACATGGGCTGTAAAATTAAGAGGGATATGTGGCGTCATCCAAAAAGGAAAGTCAATGAATCATGAACCATAAAATCAGGACTATGCGTTGAGGAAGTGAAATGGTCATTTTTGATTTCCTGATGACTATAATAATAAGTTCTGAGCTTGTTTTAGGTGAAATAATAAAGGTCTCTCTTTGACACAGTGAAGAAGATTGTGATGGCATTAAGTATTTTTACGTGGCCTCAAGACATGGATTTACACAGAGGGTCCCTAATTACGCTACACTTAAGCACTTAAACTATGTGGCAGCTTGTCTTTGTGTAAGAAACTAATTGAGGTCTTCTTTCTCTTTGTCTTTTGCCAGACCGCATGGATTAGCTGGCAGTCCAGTTATCTCTGATATCTCTTTTATCCGACTATCGCCTCACGCTGCAACTACCGGAGAATCACCCTTCAGCCCACCTCACCCGTATGTCAACCCACACATGGAGCACTACCTGCGATCAGTCCACAGCAGTCCCACGCTCTCCATGATCTCCGCAGCACGTGGACTGAGTCCTGCTGATGGTGAGTCTCATATTGTTCCCCATGTACCGGGGTGCTCTTGTCATTGACAAATACACTCACGTTCAATGCGATTGTTTTTTTTTTTTTGAAAGAGAGACGACTACTTTTATTCAGAAATGTCACATTAAATCGGTCAAAACTGCCTGTACTGATGACTATAATAATAAGTTCTGAGCTTGTTTTAAGTGAAATAGTAAAGGTCTCTCTTTGACACAGTGAAGAAGATTGTGATGGCATTAAGTATTTTTACGTGGCCTCAAGACATGGATTTACACAGAGGGTCCCTAATTACGCTACACTTAAGCACTTAAACTATGTGGCAGCTTGTCTTTGTGTAAGAAACTAATTGAGGTCTTCTTTCTCTTTGTCTTTTGCCAGACCGCATGGATTAGCTGGCAGTCCAGTTATCTCTGATATCTCTTTTATCCGACTATCGCCTCACGCTGCAACTACCGGAGAATCACCCTTCAGCCCACCTCACCCGTATGTCAACCCACACATGGAGCACTACCTGCGATCAGTCCACAGCAGTCCCACGCTCTCCATGATCTCCGCAGCACGTGGACTGAGTCCTGCTGATGGTGAGTCTCATATTGTTCCCCATGTACCGGGGTGCTCTTGTCATTGACAAATACACTCACGTTCAATGCGATTGTTTTTTTTTTTTTTGAAGATGAGACGACTACTTTTATTCAGAAATGTCACATTAAATCGGTCAAAACTGCCTGTACAGACGTACAGTATAATGTTACAAAAGATTTAGATTTCAAATACTCTCTGCTGTTATTTTTAAATAATAAAGAAAAAATATATAATGATTTCCACAAAAATATTAAGCAGCTTATTAGTGTTTAACATTGATGATAAGAAATGTTTTTTGAGCACCAAATCAGCAGATCAGAATGAATTCTGAAGGATCATGTGACACTGAAGACTGGAGGAATGGCTGTTAAAAATACAGATTTGTATAAAATTGTAATAATATTTCATAATATTACTGTTTTATTGTATTTTTAATCAAGTAAATGTAGCCTTGTTCCACATAGGACTTCTCCTTCTCCTAAACATCTCATTTGTTTTTCATTTTAACATCTTACCAACCCCAAACAGTATGTTCATGAGTGTATGTTTAGCCAAAAATGTAAAATTTCATTTACATTTCATGTCTTTCTAAATCCATTTGATTTTCTTTTGCGAAACACAAAAACAGATGTTTCAAAAATGACTAAAAGCACCATAAAAGTTATTTTTCATGACTTATGTGCTGTAATCTTAGTAATCTGAAGCCATTGTGTGGGGAAATACAGAAATTAAGCACTTTTACAATACAATTTTATTGTGCTTTTTGATGTTTTGGGTTCTTGACAGGTCCTGGAAACCATTCAGTTTCATTTTATGGAGTGAACATCCTATCTAGCATCTTGTTTTATGCTTGAAAGAAAAAAGAAAGTCACAGGTTTAGAATGGCATGAGGGTGAGTGGATTATAACATCTGGGACAGCCAAGGTATTTCTACAATGGCTTACTAAAAACATGCTTTTTTGTGATGCTACCTCCATGCTGTTAGATGCCAGTAGAAATCCAAGAGCACTTTTGTATCACCCATTATACTGGCTGAAAGTGTGTTTTATGTTTGTGGGGGTATGTCTGGGAGAAGGAATAAAAACATTGGAAAGCGAAGAAAGAAAGCTAATGGTTCCACTCCTCCACAAACTAAAACACAACAGAAGCTCTCTACCATTGTTTATCTCCTTTAATGTGTCAAGTATTTGGACATTAAGCATGCTAAAAACATTACTGGAGACCCGTTCTTGTTTATGTAGGCCTGAATATGTAAATAGATGATAGTCAGAAAGAAAACAGTTTGCTGAACATTATCTACCTTGCCAAAAGCCTGGTCCTTTCAGCCTTGTTACTATAACAGGTTGAGACGAAAGATAAGTCACCAAGCACAAAGTCTTGGCAGTAATGGCTCTGCTTTCACACAGCAGTGTGGAATAGATTGTGTTGGTGATTAAATGGCGGAAGAGATAATGGAAGGAGTTGAGCTTGAGTTAGTCTAAGTAACAACTAAAAAGCCTCTTTCCCAACATTTCATATACACCTTGTTCCCAGCAGTTGACCAACATCTTCAAAGGTCTCGCATAAAAGGCATACAAGTGATTAATTCAATAATTTGCATATAATTTCTCACTAATCTGAGTCAAAATTAGATTTTTTTTCCCCTCCTGCATTATACAGTCAACTAATTTCATGACAGAGCTTCAGTTGTGCAGAAGTCAATCCTGTTCTAATGTTTAACAGAAGGTCCATAAAGAAAACTGATGAAGATCGGTGGAGATGTCCCCTGCCCCAGAGCAGTGTTCTGACTGCTGATCTGCCTTCATCTGTCCACCGCCGTAGGGCTTTATTCAGCTCCGGCCTCTGCCGCACCCCTCCTCACTTCGATTCTGAGCCCCTCTAGGGACGCAGTTATACGATCCGGCGAGCGTGGAGAAAATAAACGGCCTTGTTCTGCCTCCCCATGTACCGGGGTGCTCTTGTCATTGACAAATACACTCACGTTCAATGCGATTGTTTTTTTTTTTTTTGAAGATGAGACGACTACTTTTATTCAGAAATGTCACATTAAATCGGTCAAAACTGCCTGTACAGACGTACAGTATAATGTTACAAAAGATTTAGATTTCAAATACTCTCTGCTGTTATTTTTAAATAATAAAGAAAAAATATATAATGATTTCCACAAAAATATTAAGCAGCTTATTAGTGTTTAACATTGATGATAAGAAATGTTTTTTGAGCACCAAATCAGCAGATCAGAATGAATTCTGAAGGATCATGTGACACTGAAGACTGGAGGAATGGCTGTTAAAAATACAGATTTGTATAAAATTGTAATAATATTTCATAATATTACTGTTTTATTGTATTTTTAATCAAGTAAATGTAGCCTTGTTCCACATAGGACTTCTCCTTCTCCTAAACATCTCATTTGTTTTTCATTTTAACATCTTACCAACCCCAAACAGTATGTTCATGAGTGTATGTTTAGCCAAAAATGTAAAATTTCATTTACATTTCATGTCTTTCTAAATCCATTTGATTTTCTTTTGCGAAACACAAAAACAGATGTTTCAAAAATGACTAAAAGCACCATAAAAGTTATTTTTCATGACTTATGTGCTGTAATCTTAGTAATCTGAAGCCATTGTGTGGGGAAATACAGAAATTAAGCACTTTTACAATACAATTTTATTGTGCTTTTTGATGTTTTGGGTTCTTGACAGGTCCTGGAAACCATTCAGTTTCATTTTATGGAGTGAACATCCTATCTAGCATCTTGTTTTATGCTTGAAAGAAAAAAGAAAGTCACAGGTTTAGAATGGCATGAGGGTGAGTGGATTATAACATCTGGGACAGCCAAGGTATTTCTACAATGGCTTACTAAAAACATGCTTTTTTGTGATGCTACCTCCATGCTGTTAGATGCCAGTAGAAATCCAAGAGCACTTTTGTATCACCCATTATACTGGCTGAAAGTGTGTTTTATGTTTGTGGGGGTATGTCTGGGAGAAGGAATAAAAACATTGGAAAGCGAAGAAAGAAAGCTAATGGTTCCACTCCTCCACAAACTAAAACACAACAGAAGCTCTCTACCATTGTTTATCTCCTTTAATGTGTCAAGTATTTGGACATTAAGCATGCTAAAAACATTACTGGAGACCCGTTCTTGTTTATGTAGGCCTGAATATGTAAATAGATGATAGTCAGAAAGAAAACAGTTTGCTGAACATTATCTACCTTGCCAAAAGCCTGGTCCTTTCAGCCTTGTTACTATAACAGGTTGAGACGAAAGATAAGTCACCAAGCACAAAGTCTTGGCAGTAATGGCTCTGCTTTCACACAGCAGTGTGGAATAGATTGTGTTGGTGATTAAATGGCGGAAGAGATAATGGAAGGAGTTGAGCTTGAGTTAGTCTAAGTAACAACTAAAAAGCCTCTTTCCCAACATTTCATATACACCTTGTTCCCAGCAGTTGACCAACATCTTCAAAGGTCTCGCATAAAAGGCATACAAGTGATTAATTCAATAATTTGCATATAATTCCTCACTAATCTGAGTCAAAATTAGATTTTTTTTCCCCTCCTGCATTATACAGTCAACTAATTTCATGACAGAGCTTCAGTTGTGCAGAAGTCAATCCTGTTCTAATGTTTAACAGAAGGTCCATAAAGAAAACTGATGAAGATCGGTGGAGATGTCCCCTGCCCCAGAGCAGTGTTCTGACTGCTGATCTGCCTTCATCTGTCCACCGCCGTAGGGCTTTATTCAGCTCCGGCCTCTGCCGCGCCCCTCCTCACTTCGATTCTGAGCCCCTCTAGGGACGCAGTTATACGATCCGGCGAGCGTGGAGAAAATAAACGGCCTTGTTCTGCCATGAATCCAGCACAAACACACGCCTGTTCTTTTTTAACCTCGCTAGGACCTAATTGTTCCTGATAGAGCCGTTATGGTATGAATGGCCAAGCAGCAAGAATGAAGTGGAACCCCCCCCAATCCTGAGTGTCCCATAACTTAAGCAGCAAGGATGTGAACTGCTGTTATTTCTTCGTCGTAGGCGAGTGTTATGGAAATGGCATAGGAGGCACTAATGGTTATCTGACCTAGGCAGAAAGAAAAATAAACATATCCTTTGCATGTATTGCTTTTGACACCTTTAGTCTGGGGTTTACTAGGTGCTGCTGTTAACAAATTTACCCAAGTTTAGGCAAGGAGAGAGCACCACTTTTTACTTGTAAACATACTTCAAGATGTCTGCTGTAAACTACATATCTATATAATAGTTATTTTTTTAAACAGACTTTCTTTTTTGTTCAGCAAGGTCAAAAAATTGATAAAATTTTTTAATTGGTACTAAAGATTTCTATTTTAAATAAATGCTCTTCTTTTAAACGTTCTATTCATCGAAGAATCCTGAAAAAAAATGATTTTTTTAGTTTTCACAAAAGTATAAGCAGCATGTTTTTTGAGCACCAGATAAGCATTTTAGAATAATTTCTGAAGGCTCATGGCTGCTGCAAATTCAACTTTGCCATCACAGGAATAAATAACATTTTTATTATATATTCAAAAAGACTATAGTTATTTTAAATTGTAACAACATTTCATAATATTTTTCTTTTCTATCTTTTACTGTATTTGTACAGATTTTGCTTATTATATTATGTAAATGATTTATAAAATAAATGAAAAGGAAGTCATATTAATGTTAATATTTTAGTATTAATATTTAGTTCTTTCAATGTTGTGAAAAATTTTCAACATTACACAGCATTTATAATAATATTTCCTATCTGAAGGTAACACTTACTGTTAATATTAGTTCAGCAACTCGCACAACTTGGCTCACAAGATGCTTCATTTAATAATTCATGGCTAATCATTAGCCAGACTATTTAAATAGTTTTATTCATTTGAATTTTTAAGGTATTAACCATTTTTGACGTTAAAAACAGAATAAAAAAATGTCTAAATTTTCTCATGTACTTTACAGTACTGTACATCTCTCAGTCATAAGCAGCTGTATAACATGTCTAAATACTGTATATGGCCATGTGACAAAACATTGTACAGGGGACAGTACGTCTAGCTTCACCCTCCGCTCCCCATATGTGTGTATGCAAGGGTGTAACTTTGGTTTGAGAAGTGGGGGGGACACAAAATGGGGGAAAATGTTTCCGATTTGAATCCCATTTCCTGCATTTACATACATTTATGGACTGTGGAGATACAAAATCCAGGAAATAATTAAGTTGATTATAATGATAAATTCTGCCAAAAATAATAGTAGGAAAATGCTGACAGACAATGCGCGGTTTAAAGTGGACTCATTTTCATGGTACACAGAATGTTCTACATCAGTGGTTCCCAAACTTTTTAGAGTGGAGTACCCCCTGAGGCATTTACCATCCTTCTGCGTACCCCCTCTCTTCCACTTAGACTGCACCTTTTCCATTAAAGGACAATATTTGCCCCCTAAATGGACTTTACAGTGCATTTTTTATCTTTATAAATACAATATTAATAATGTTTTAAATAAAATAAAATGTTCAATAGAGTAGTAATAAGCAATGATGATAAAAAAGTGAAAAGTGATTCTTTTAAATACTAAAAGCGCCAGTAAGTGGCGGTAAGTCACTGTCTTAATGCGTAAGTCATCGAGTCATCGGTTCATTCAGTAAGGAAGCAAGTGGCTGTATTTATGAATGAATCATTGTATCAATGACTTTCACAAACGATTTGTTCACGTAACACCGTTACCCCCTGTCCCCAGTGGAAATTACGCCCCTGTGTGTATGAATCCTAAAATACGAAACTCTTCTCTTCTCTGTCTGAGCAGTGACCCACGAACATCTGAAGGAGCGGAGCTTGTTTGGCCTGCCCCCTCCCCCGCCAGGGGCCAACCCTTCAGAGTACTATCACCTCATCGCCAGTCACCGCAGCCCTTATGGAGACCTGTTCATGCCGACGGCGGCCGCAGCTGCTCATCTCCCTGACTACATGAGCCCAGTGGACAGTGAGTTACACACCCTGAGTACAGCACTAACCAATCCATAATGTCACCTAAACGGTCAAAATGTGTGAGACTTTTTTTGTTTTTGTTCTGAAATGCTTTCTCCTGATCCATATGACAGCTTTAAGTAAGCCATGAGTTCCCAGGGTCCCAGACCGCAACTAAAATAGTCGCAAATGTGACAAAATATAAATTTGTGACAATAATGTCAAATATAATTGATATTAGCCACAGAGGGTAGAACTTTGTGTCAGTTTGTAGCCTAGTCAGATTTTGTCTTGTGGGGAGGCATCGGTTAACGCTAATATAACTCTACATTTATGCTAGGCTTATGCTAATATCTGTTATATAGCAACCCATGAGAAAGCAAGATGTACTTGAATTGCGACATTTCGGAATGCACCAACAAATAAAAACTGAATTAGTGAAGCCAGAATCGCTTGCGTTCACATATTTTCATTGAGTATTTCTCTGGTTTTAAATCAGATGAAATACTGACATCTTTATATGGCAGCATGCAAATAAAGATATGGGTTTTTTTTTAATACTCAATGATATTCTTTCTAATATTAAAAAAAAATGTAAACACTATAATGCTATTTCAATTTTCCAACAAAAAAGGCTTGTAAAAGTTTAATTCTATGAGCCAGTGGCTCCCATAGGGCTCAGTTTTTGAATTTAGACCCCTGCTTCTCCAAGAATGTGGTTTTGTGGTGATTTCAAAATATTGCTCTGTTGGTTTGAGTGGGCCAACATGTCAACTTCTAGCTCATCCAGTGGTGTTCTGAGCAGGACTACCTGTTTTCGAGCAGAAGCAGAGGGGGAGTGTATGGAAAACCTGTTTGGAAATAATCTTTATTCTTGGAGTTATGTTTAGTATCACTGTAACTTCATATTAATTAAAAAAAAAAAATCTAACTTGAGCAAAAGTATCTAACTTAAAAGGACCCAGAGTAAACACAGCCAGTACCTGTGTTATTTTTGTATAATTGATATACTGTTATAGTTTGTGTAAATATTTTCAATTTTTTTCAATAGACTTTCAGTTTTCACATTCATTTTAGTTAGTTTTAGTAATTTTTTGTGTGTAAACTTTTTTAAAGGGGTCCTATTATGCTCTTTTACAAAGTCTTGATTTTGTTTTGGGGGTGTACTAGAACATGCTCTCATGCTTGGTGGTTCGAAAAACGCATTATTTTTCACATAATTTACATTATTAAAATACCTTTCTCCCCAGCCTGGCACAAACGGCTCGATTAGTTCCGGCTTTGATGAAGGTCCGCCTTCCGAAAAAACAAAATGTGTTGTGATTGGTTAGCTGTCCCAGTGCGTTGTGATTGGCGAACAGTTTAGACGGTGTTTCATTACTGCCACGCCCCTTGCTCCGTCTTTCAATTCCAATGAGCCGCTTTGTGATATCACAAAGCCCGGAAAACAAACACTGTAGTCCAAACGAGCCGTTCGTTGAAGTTCTTGAAAAGGGATTTTAAAAAACCGAAATATCTCCCTTTGGAGTGGACTTTGAGATTTGTAACTTTCTAGATCTTTTTTATGCCCAAACATACACACTACACACTGACTAAAATTTAAAAAGTGAAAAAGCATAATAGGACCCCTTTAATATAAAATTTTGTTATAGTTTACATTTGTTTTTAATTCGAGACAAAAAATTTTTTTTAATGTTTTTAAATTTACTTTGAGTTAACGAAAATAACTGGGCAGTACAAGTAGGCTAGCTAACTAATTTGCTACGCTCTGCAAAAAAATTGTGTAAAATTGTGTTAAAAATCAATAGATACAAGCTTTTCACATCAAAGAACAAGTCTTTCAATCTTCACCTGTGTATAAAACATGACTCACATGGAAAGCGGCTGTAAACATGAGCCATCTCAACAATTTATGAGGCGTTTCTGTTATGGCTTCTAATTCAGATTGGGCTGCAGGTGTGATGCGTTATTATAAGTAACATTCGACTTCCCTCAAACCTCACCTTAAAAGGGAAATACAATGTTTAGATGGAGACAGATTTTTTTTTTACCATGGCTGTAATGCCAGGACTTTCATCTCTGCTTTTTTGTTTTCAAGGATGTATTATGGCAGCTATGTACCCCCTCCTGCTTCTTTGTAATGTGATCCAATTAGTCATGTAATGGACGGGTGTATGCTCTTGATCTTGTAAGGTCCTGATTATGCCTGGCTTAATAATGTGGCTTTGTTAAAAGATGCCTAGAGGGTCGCTATTGCATGTCGTTGCGTAATCTATAGGGGTAAACCAGGGCGAGCAGGTTGCAGGTCTTGCGGTGCCAAGCAGGTTTTCGGCTCTCATCCAGAGTTTCAAGGAGAAATACAGTGTTGTGAATGGGTAACACTGTGAGAGAGGATGAAGGGGAAGTCAGTGTAGGGTATCTGCTCAGGAAACTTGCGATTGTAAATAATCAAGCTGGCACACACTCTTGCTTTGAACCAGTCCAGCCACCCACAGTAACTCTTAGTGCCACAAATCCACGCACCCTCTCAAATCGCATGTCCCAATTACTTCCAATCACTAATCAAACACAATTCTCTGCGTTTTTATGACCGTAATGAGTCGGTCATGAGAGTTCCTGCATTTCTGACCGCTAACGCTGGCCGCCGCGGAGCTGACGGCCCACAGTTTGTGTAGTGAGGCTTGTTAGCTCAACAGCGCAGGGCTTTCTCCTTCCCGGCTCGAGTCTTTGGCCTTCTCCTCTGCCTAGCTTGATGTGGTCTCACTCTGGGCACTCAGGTGTTCACAGCTCTCCACACTAACCCACAGACACAGGGCTTTCATTGATGGCCGGTGTCAGCTCATGGTGCGGTGGCATAAAGCAAGCCCTTCAGTAGAGCGAAGCCCTGATAAATATGCATTGCAGGGCTTAGCGTTTGTCTTGGAATGGTGTGGCGATAAAATTCGTATGCGTATTTAAAAATCAATTTATGTTCTAATAAATTCAGCAGACCCACCACAAGAGTCAGTGTTCAGCATGCACAAAGTGGCCCTCTTGTTTTTCCCTTCATGATTCCCATTTGCCCATTAGCTGACTTGGAGAGAGAAGGTTCGGGTTTTCCTGTAAATGGTGATCGTTGTTGTAAAAAATTAGAAAAGTGCACATGGAAAATCTGTCCGGCTTGACATTAGAGCCAACATGTGCAGTACTGTAAATTTATTTGGACATTCGGCAGTTTTACACGCACTACTGGGTCAAACCGAGACGTTAACTGGAGTCATGCGACATTGAATAGGTTGTTATAGACTTCAATGTACGACAAAATAAGCATTCTGACATTTCATATAGCTGTAAAGGTCACGATTACTACAAACTCCACTTTGCAAAAGCCACCTATAAGACCTCATTATTTATATATA